>NC_039277.1:13105149-13250149 GCF_003368295.1 Carassius auratus | reverse complement strand
ACTCCGCTACACAATTATTTCTTTATTTTCGTTTAAGCTTATTAACGTTAGCGTTACAGAAAGGACTGATTTACGCACTGTTACAGTCATTGTTTTTTTTTTTTAAACAATGACATTTGAGTTCATGATTTTAATGTTGCTGTTTCTTGTGGCAGACTGTAGAGTAATCCGGCAGAGTTTTATACTGAAACTTTCCGTCTAAAAGTCCTTCCTTGGTCTTATCCATATTTCTTTGCACGTTGAACACACATAGGCCACAACTGGAAATAAAAAAAACTGCAACCGCGTTAATTGCGTTATTTTTTTTTAACGCGTTAAATATTTCAAATTAATCGAATGCGTTAACGCGCTAATTTTGACAGCACTAATATATATATATATATATATATATATATATATACACATATACATATACATATACATATACACACACATATACATATATATATTACACACACACACACACACACACACACACACACACACACACATATATGTATATGTGTGTATATATGTATGTATATATGTGTGTATATATATATATATATATATATATATATATATATATATATATATATATATATATATATATATATATATATATATATATATATATATATATATATATATGTGTGTGTGTGTGTGTATATATATAAAGAAGAGACCTCTAACACTAGCTTGCTCTATTCTTTTTCCATTCTATCGGTTTTCTTTCTATGATATTATTTAAAAGCCCATTCTATGTGTACTGTGTTAAGCTAACTGAGACTTGTTATAGCACTCATATATCATTGCTTTTTTTGTTGTTTTTGATTGCTTCCACGGTCTTCATTTGTAAGTCACTTTGGATAAAAGCATCTGCTAAATGAATAAATGTAAATGTAAATGTAAATGAGTAAATTACAATATAAATTTAAAAGAATGAGTAAATTATTATTTATGGACTTAAAAACAAAATGCAAACAATCAGAATGTTGTACCTGGTGGGGAGTGCCTACTGTAAACATTAAACATATGCCATTGCCTATATTGTACTGTGGTACAGTTATAGAGGGCCTTCATATTGCAGAGGTCAACTGCTTATAGTTAGCACTGGCCCTAAAGTATGCAGTGTTTCATAAACAGTGTGATATGTATCATATCGTGGCCTCTGTATCGCGATACGTATCGTATCATGATTTTGCTGGTGATACACAGCCCTATCAAATACATGCTTATTTCACTGCTTATAAAACCCTACAATATCCTTCAAATGATTGTTCATATCTAGCCTATCAATACACTACTTTAGCAAAAAGAGAAAATGATGTAGTTATGAAAATAGCATTGACAGCAGCAGGGAAAACCATCAGATATATCCATCTTAACTGTGCAGCTGATGTTTGTCTTTTCCAATTGCATGTTTAATCATGAGCTAGAGATCAACCTCAGCACGTCACAAGATTCAGAAACCCACAAGAACCAAAGAATACATTTACCAGAGGACACCGCTATTTCCTGTGACTAAACAATCCATCTGCTTGGCAGCTCTCCTCATCGCTGAAACAGACCTCGGCCGGACTCTTTCTGTCATACAGTCTCTCTTCATGAAGCTAGGAAGAGTAGGTTCTGGGAGCTCATTCAGAAGAAGGTTCTGGGAGCTCATTCAGAAGAACTGTTCACCTGAGGTTCACAGCTGCAGTCCACAGGGAGTCCTCACACCCACAGTGTTCCTTTATTTATGTAGATAAGGGATGGGCAACTGCTGTCCCACTGGATTATATTAGTCTCGGATGATCAATTTTAAAACATTTGAAAAGTAAGTCACAAAGATTGCTTTCAGTTTATGATGTTAATACGGTATCCAAATAAGGACAGGTCACTAGGTTTCAAACAATTACCTGTTAATTACAGTGCAAAACTAGGATGCGCACTCTAACGTAAACATTTACTAACACTGGCAAATGAAAAAACTAAAAACTGACCATAAAAATAAATAAAAAATTTAACTGCCATCACACCACTGCTCACAAACAACAATGGGGACGCCAGAGTTGCACTTGCCTCAAATTTCAAAGGTAAAATGCATAGTTAGCAAAACTGTTTTTGCCAAATGCATGACAGAAATGTTAACAGTGGGTTCTTAGGGGGTTCACCCACTTGGAGCAGTGGGCAGCTATAGATCCAGCGCCCGGGGAGCAACTGGGGCTTCAGTGCCTTGCTCAAGGGCACTTCAGCCATGGGAATTGAGGGTGGGAGAGAGTGCTGTTCATTCACTCCATTCAGATATTTACATTGGCTTGATGGGGTAAAATTGCTGTCAACTGACAACAAAGTTTCCCTTCTGAATTAGCATAACTGCACAGGTTTTACTGTTAACATAACTTTAAATACAAATTACATTCATTATAATTTGATTTCCTTTAATAAAAAGTTAATAGAATAAGACAATGTGAAAGGTGTGTAGATGGGTTTTAGTAGTCTGGTCCCTTTGCAAAATGAGAAAAAAATCTGGCCCTAGTCATCATCAAAGTTTCCCATCCCTGATGTAGATGGTTAAAAACATATTTTATATCTATGTTTTTAAGATATTAGCCTGTGACAATTATGAAATTTGGCTGATGACTAGCCTATTAGTTTTTATGGCTTTTATAATATAATTGTGATTAATTTAAGGGTTCAGTAAATAATTATGATGTTATCTTTTCATTCTTTTTTAGTTATTATTTTGTTAGTTATTATTTTGCAGTGTAAAATTAAATAGATATTCCAAATTCTTAGAATTGGCCAATACCGATCCAACACCAGCGCTATTTTTTTTTCTACATCACTACAGAATATCAATACTGTGTTTGTGGAACTAATGTTCACTCTTTTTATAAAGCCTTTGTTAAACACAATCCACTAAATATTCACTTCCTCATTACAGAGAAAAACTACATTTGAATAAATATATAAAAACTATAAAATTAAACTAGCTGACTATATAATTTTGTATCAAATATCTTGAAAAATATTTGGTGCACATTATACAATTTAAACATGTTTATTCTGTTAAGTATTTTTATTTTTTTATGCAAACAGTTATTTTTATATTTCTGCAATCTACTTTAGCTTGTCTGATTTGTATAATGTTTACACCAGGCTTATTTGTCAGTGCTTTAGGTTGTCATAATTATTACATGCTTTCAAGGTTGGAAGTTCAAAAAAATCAGTCAGTATACTATTGTGATTGTGGTTGTTTAATAAAAAATGTCATTCATATCAATTCATGCATCACCTAATTTCATTGTAAGATAGGCCTGGCCTACAGAAAAGAAAATTTCTGTCAAATCTATCTAATATAGTGTTGGTCATACTATACAATTATTTTTTTTACTTGTCTTTGTTGAATAATACAGAACATAAAGGGCTTTAAAAAAATAAATCACATATAAAAAAAAAAATCGCAAAATGCAAATTGCGGAGAATAGAAAAAAAAAAAAAAAAAAATTATGCAATTAGATTTCCCAAAATCGTCCAGCCCTATAGAGAGTTTTTCCTTGCTGACGATCATAACTGAATGTGACGTGTTGTTTGAAATCAGAGCAGAGAATGACAATACTCGCGGTTGTCTGAAACAAGTTAGATCAAATAAATCGCAATTAGATGGTTATTTAATTATCGTGACAGGCTGAATGAGAACATTTACATTACGATCAACAAAACTGCCAGACCCTAAGCAAGCAATATCGACTGGATTACTGGTTAAATCCCGATTTAAAGCCTGAATGCAACTAAACTAGCTACAGTGGCAGAAAGCAGAAAAAAAGACAGTTCAGAGATTTTGATTGATTTGATTTGCAGCCTAAACCTGTAAACCCATACAGAGAAAAAGTATGAGCGAATCAGCCTCGAGTTTACAGAGGGCTAGAGATGACCTGATTCTGAATCGATCACTCAGACATAGTTCTCCAATTCTCCCAGGACAAAATGAGCAAACGTCCAGCCAGACTAATTAATCCGTTAAACCAACTGATTTAATTAAGGTAGCACTTCTGCAAGAAGGAGAAAACAGAATCTTTCCCTTTGTTTGAAGAGAAGGAGAGATTTTAACAGCAGGTACAGAACAGGCAGAAACAGCAAGTTTCAGAAGAAGCCTGAAAACAGGGAAATGGCTTATGAATGTTTTACTGAATCCAGACTAGAAATAGGTTTTGTTTTTTTTCTTCTAGAGAGAATAACAAAAAATAATACATACTGCAATAGAGCTTTAACAGATATTTTCCACTTTCGTTTTTTCACAGTGAAGGTGAAAATAATGCACATGTGAAATGTCAAATATCCACAAATCGGAAAATATATGATGTTTAATATACAGTTAACAGGGATATAGTATGCCCATTTTCCACAAGATATGGAAAATGAGAAAATTATGTCATTAATAACTCACCATTATGCTATTCCAAACATGTAAGACCTCCTTTTATCTTCGGAACACAGTTTAAGATATTTTAGATTTAGTCCAAGAGCTCTCAGTCCCTCCATTGAACCTGTGTACACGGTATACTGTCCACGTCCAGAAAGGTAAGAAAAACATCATCAAAGTAGTCCATGTGACATCAGAGGGTCAGTTGGAATTTTTTGAAGCATCGAAAATACATTTTGGTCCAAAAATTGCAAAAACGACGACTTTACTCAGCATTGTCTTCTCTTCCGTGCCTGTGTGAGAGAGAGTTCAAATCAAAGCAGTCTGGATATCCGGTTCGCGAACGAATCATTCAGTTCACCAAATCGAACTGAATCGTTTTAAACGGTTCGCATCTCTAATACGCATTAATCCACAAATGACTTAAGCTGTTAACTTTTTTAATGTGGCTGACACTCCCTCTGAGTTCAAACAAACCAATATCCCGGAGTAATTCATGTACTCAAACAGTACATTGACTGAACTGCTGTGAACTGCTGTGAAGAGAGAACTGATGATGAACACCGAGCCGAGCCAGATAATGAACAAAACATTGACTCGTTCACGAGTCAAGAACCGTTTCTGTCAGACGCGTCTAATTCGTGAACCGAGGAGCTGATGATACTGCGCATGTGTGATTCAGCGCGAAGCAGACCGACACACAGAGCGTCTGAACTGAACTGATTCTTTTGGTGATTGATTCTGAACTGATTCTGTGCTAGTGTTATGAGCGCGGGTAAACCGAAGGCTTGAATCAAGGGCAATCATCGCAAATGACGCCATTACGTCGAGCACAAAAGAACTGGTGAAACTTTCTTCAACCGGTTTATTGAATCAAACTGACCGACAGAACTACTGGTGATCCGAACACCGATGCAACCGGTTCTTCACTCGTGAATGAGTCAGTCTATTGTTCGTTATCTGGCTCGGCTCAGTGTTCTTCACCGATGCTTCATCTTCACAGCAGTTCAGTCAGTGTACTGTTTGAGTGCATGCATTTCTCCGGGATATTGGTTTGTTTGAACTCAGAGAGAGTGTCAGCCACATTAAAAAAAGTTAACATCTTAAGTCATTTGTGGATTAATGCGTATTAGAGATGCGAACCGTTTAAAACGATTCAGTTCGATTTGGTGAACTGAATGATTCATTAGCGAACCGGATATCCAGCTGCTTTGATTTGTACTCTCTCTCACAACAGACACGGAAGAGAAGACAATGCTGAATAAAGTCGTCGTTTTAGCTATTTTTGGACCAAAATGTATTTTCGATGCTTCAAGGTCTTACATGTTTGGAACAGCATAAGGGAGAGTTATTAATGACATAATTTTAGAATTTTTGGGCGAACTAACCCTTTAAATGATAATGAGCTACTGCTTACTCCACCCATCTCTTTGTTGACACCAAGTGTGTGCACCCAAGTCTTGAAAAGTGAAGCTAAAAAAGGGAAAAGGGAAGCTTAATCGCTCCCAGGTGGTTGCTCCCAGTATAGGACATAAACCCGGCCCTCTCCATGTAATCTAATGTGACATGAGACAAACGAAATATAATTTAACTTCAATTTTTTTTTTCCAAATATAGTTTTTGTAATTTCATGTAGTTATGTAGTTCTGTGGTCCTGTAGCTCAATTGGTAGAGCACTGCGCTAACAAGCTCAAGGTCGGGGGTTCGATTCCCCGGGAACACATGATATGTAAAAATTCATAGCCTGAATGCACTGTAAGTCACTTTGGATAAAAGCGTCTGCTAAATGCATAAATTTTATTTTAATTTTAATTTAATTTATGATAATGCTTAGTTATAATGTAGTTATAATGCTAATGTTAGTTCAAGTGTTCTTTTCTAAATAAGTTTGGTTTTAGTTAGTTCGGTTATGCTATAAAAATGGAAATGTGACATCATGATTGACAGCTTCTCTGAGCGAACTGAGATGCCAACTAACTTTTTCAGGATTTTGAGGAGGAAATTAGAGTTACCATACTTTAACATAAGCCTCTTGTACAGCAATCAGCAGACAAAAATTGTAGCAGTCAGTCTAATTGAAAGAAGGTCAGGGGCGTGTGTTTGCGATCAACTCTACGTGAGTGTGGGTGGGATGAGGCTCCCCTTTGCTCACTACTGCGCAATGGAAAACAGTAGGGGTGTAACGGTGAGTGTATTCGTACCGGACCGTTTCAGTACAGGGCTTTCAGTACGGTGCACGTGTGTACCGAATGACCAAATGCAATATTTTGTGTGTGGAAAAAGGTACATTGTGTTTCCAAACGAACATATTAAGTGGCGGAAGTCTCCGCGTTCAGCGCAAATCCCGCCCTGCAGCTGATTCTAAGGCCGGCGAAACACTGGATGCGTGGCGCAAGCGTCTCAGCTGCGTGTCCTGTCCATTTTGAATTCGGCTCCCATGTTAACAGGTTAGAGCTTGGAGACTGCATGCGTGAAATGAATGCTAGAATGCTAGAAATAGAACCGACGCCTATTTTTCACGCGACACGCGAGCGTGTCAGAAGCGTTCCAGGCAAAATATAATAGGAAAATATGTTTAAATGTCATTTTGTACGCATATTTTGTACACAAATATATATGAATTCATGACATTTTGATGTTTGAAAGTCTATACACACCAGAATCGTGCCTGATGCGCCTCGGACACGCTGCTGCTAATGTAGGTGACTAAAGGGAGGCTGCCGACAGACCAGGATCTTGTCTTCACGACAACAATATCTATACTTCATGTTGAGCATAAATATAAAGCCTACTGATAAAAGGACAACGTCAACAGTATTGACAGCAAAATAGACTATGTTTGACAAGAGCAATATGCCAGTGTGTCACCGGCCTAAGATTTTCAAAAGGCATCACGCGAGTGTGAACATCACTACAAGGAAAAAAACGACTGTAATTCAAACGTAGTGCCCATCTGCATTTAAACAGACCTTTGCTCTTCATTCCGATCGGGCGAACACAATAACGAAATATTAGCAGGTCTAAAAACTGAAATGGTTGATGCTGCACTTTACACTTTGGAAAAGTTTTATATATTTTTTAAATATGAGCAGACCTACAAGCTGGGATTGGTAATGCTGCACTGTAATCATTTATTTATATTTTTCATTATTATATGATATTGGTTTGAGACAGATTATTTTATTTAGTGGAGAACTTTGCAGCAGTATTTTGTTTCTTCTTCTTTTTTCATTTTATATATATTCTATTAAAAAGTATTTTAAAAAAAATGTTAAAAAAAAGTTTATAGTAATAAACAACCTGCAGTTTAATGTTTGCATTTCTTTCCCTTACTGTAACGAAAATGAGCCGAAACGTGACTTTAAAACCGAGGTACGTACCGAACCGTGATTTTTGCGTACCGTTACACCCCTAGAAAACAGTGAAGTTGCGTCGTCCATCTTTTTTACAGTCTATGGTCAACACGAGACATGTGAATTGCTGCCTTAGACTGCATATATGGATCGGTGGTGTTCTTATTCAGATAGCCAACTATCAACAAAGAAACAGGCTGCCAAGTTAAACAGCTCACTGGATGACACTTTTGCAGACTCGAACAGTACATAAACTGGCTGTGGGTTTTTTTTTTTTTTTTTTTTTTCAGCTTTTCTGGCCTTACAGACACACCACAAACTAAACTTAATGCAAAAAAAAGCTATAAGGACCAATGAGATTTCATGGCTGGTGGTGCTTTCCAGCATAAAGGTGCATTTACATGACTATAAACAGGCCTTAATTATGCATATGAGAGTGCTTGTCCTTCATGTTAAAGCAGACTTCGCAGGAAAAAAAATGCATATTTCTCTCAAACAAAAAGTAAATGGCACAAAACTAAACCAGAACTTGAGCTGAATGGGTAAAACTCGTCCTTCTCAACAGGCCTCCATGAATCTGAAAGTTATGGTACGATATGGGAACACAGAAAACACAGACTTCTCTTTTGATTTGACAGGGGACTTGTCAAAGACAATCACCCTGTAGCTCTGCCCGGAGCAGCCTGCGATCTATTCCTGTCTCTCACAGCAAAAAGAAAAGCCGCTGAACAACAGAAATCCCCTCAGAAAAGAAATAAGTCTACAGTGAGCACAGAACAAAAGCATAGAGATAGAGAAAGAGAGAGAGTGAGAGAGTGAGCGAGAGAGTCCAGTTGTTTGTTCAGACCCATGGTCCATCACTTTGATCTGGGCTGATCGAGCAGCTGTGTACTGGACAAAATCTTGGCTTAAACCCCTGTCTACATCTAATAAACCCAAATCCAGCAGCCGGATATCAGCCTCTGTCTGTGTTCCCTCCTGCAGTTGTGGAAATGTCCTGTTATTGCTGCTCTCTCTCTATTGATCGGGGTGTAATTGCTCTAAAACTCTGTTTGAAGGCACTTCCTCTTTCCATGTGGTGTTGAGGGCATACTGGGTTTTCTCAAACATCTCAAACAACAAGCCACGATCTTTCCCAGAGATATTAAAGCTCTATACCCATGCTTTGCACGATACCGCCACATACACAGAGCCAATGCCTTCTGAAAAGTGTTCTTAAGCATATGTATCTAGTCTGAGTGGACCATCGAATACAGTCAGCTCCAAGATGAGCCCTTCCTTTGTGAAGATTGCAGTTCCTGTGCCAGGATTAGCATTAAAGAGGTAGTTTAAAAACTGTAAATTCTGTCATGATCTCACACTCCTTATTCATTACAAACTTGCAAGACTTATGCTACATTTACACTAGTGCGTTTTCATTTTAAAATGCATAACTTTTCTTACTGTTCCGCTTGAAAACTGAGATATTTGAAAACAATTCAGACCCTGTTTTAGTTTGAATACTCTAGGGTTAGGGCTGAATGATTAATCAAATATAAAATCACAAAGGTGATAATTTGCGATTAGGCAGAAACCTTGTCATGCGTATCTTTCAGTGAAGCATGGTTCTGTAATCAGTATAGACCCCTTTTGCGCGGACGTCACAGGTACATCACGGCGCTAGCTGGAGGCAAAATAAACGTAAAAGTGGAGGCGGCTAATACAAACCAGAATCGACGGAGAACATTTTATATACATTGTTGTGATTAATTGTGACCGGAATTTAAGGACATGGTAAGAAAGAATAAATAAAGTAAGTTTATAATTAATTTGCAGTCTTCGGAATTTTTTTTTATCTTAATAATAATTTTACTGTAATGTCACTCTTTATTTAATCTAAGGATGTATACGCCCTCAGTTTCTCTTTACTTTACACGCTCGGTTTCTCTATCAGGTAACGTTAAGTGTAGATGTCAGGCCACTCAATCGGAGGTAATCCTGTCAGATCGTCCATCCAATGAGTGATTGTGTACGGGTCGACCAATCTGGTTCCGTCCGTTAAAGTTAACTTTTTCAAATAATTATCGCGGTCCCGGACAGTGAGTGACCTTAAATATTCGGATAAAGCAGATATATTCAGATTTTCTCCAGCCAGTGTTAAAAAAACAAGCTAAGAAAACTCGCTAGCTACCATTTGTTCAAGTGTTGAAGGGAATCTTTCTGCCTCCAGCTAAGCCCCGCCCACACAAATACGTCACCTTGTTTACCAACTGTAAAAGGGTCTATTAAATCTGATGTCAAAAAAGATGTCAGGAAATCCCTGAATAGCGGTTGCGGAATAAACAGAAGATTTAAATGCTTTCATTGATTTAATCTGGCCAATTAACAGGACAACGACAATAGGCACTAGTGTAAATGTAGCCTTACTTTCTTCTACAGAACATAAAAAAAGCTATTTGGAGAAATTGGTTCCTTTTTTTTTGTTGTTTTTCCATTCAATGTCAATGGTCCGCAAAACTGTTTGGTTATCCACAATCTTTCAAATTTATTCTTCTGTTTGCTGTAGTATTAGGAAAAACATACAGCTTAAGAACCAATTTTGTGCAAATGACGACAATGTATTTTTGGGTGAACTATCCCTTTAAGATGACTGCATCAGAAGAGCTAATACAAACACTTCACAATGAGAAAGACAGACAGAGTCATGTACATGAGTCACGTTCAGACAGTTCCAAAATACATCTCCACTAAAATAGCACAACACACTGACACACACACACACACACACCAGATGAAAAGGCCCACAGCAAGATCACAGCAGAGGAGGAGATGACTACTGGAATAAAAATAAGAGACAGAAAGAAACGGTGAAGAAAATGAGAGTAACCATACAGTAACAGTTACAGGAACCATGCAGGCAAATAATCTCAGTCTCTGATTAGGGTTAGGTTCTTGTTCCATTGCATGCAAATGTTGGTCCGGCAGGAGGACATAACCATAAATCAGCCCAGTTCAGAGTGGGACAGCACTGCAGTAGTATTACATGCCTGAATGACCACAAAGAGTCAACTGTCCTTCACTTTTTTCTTGTCTAGATTCATCACACACGTTTTCATCTGGACAGCCTTTTTCGACCTGATGCAGAAGCGACAGAACTAAAGCATCTTTTTAGAGCAGTATGTACATTGGAACACAGAAAAAAACACTGTATTGTCTCATCTATGCATCTTATGACAGTGACAACATGACAAACTTCCTACATGCATTGCTAATCAGTTAAACAGCATGACTCCACCCACGCGGAATCTGTGCACTTTTTTTTACCCTTGCACTAATTGTAAATAATAAAATTTGCAGAGTTCTGTAGAATGAATTTCATTAGGGTAAAAATTGATTAACATTAACAGTATGTTTGGTAGCAGAGACCATTATATTTTTAGCCTAGGCTCTTTTTGCACCTGATCATCCAGACAGCATTGTTAACCAATATCAAAATGACCATTTTGGTCTTAAGAGTTTCTGGCTACTGTTTTACAATAGTTAATGAAAGTTTTTTTTTATTATTATTCTTGCCAATTAATGTTGGTCTTCAGTAATGTTGGTTCATTTCAGTAATTTTTCCTAACCGACCACCGATGCTCGTTAACTGATTAACCATTAACCGACAAGATTATCTTAAAATTAAAACTGAATTAAATTAGAAAGGATAAGTGTGTGTGACCCGTTAAAAATACTAACATTTGTTTCCTGAGGATTTGATTTTACATGTGCAAAAAGCAACAAACAACAGAACATGATGATTCACATGGTCTTCATATCACATCACCCACCTGAAGCGCCTCCGTCAGCGGAGTAAAACATATGAAAGCTAGGCTATATATACACCAAATAAATAGGCCTATTTAAAAATTTTTTCTTGAATATTAAATTATGAAAATGAACGAAAAACGCAGAGTTGTGAAGTTTGTTTGTTTGAGTTTGTTGTGAATGTATACAAATAAAAGGCAAACAGTTTACAATTCCAATTATCTTTATGGCAAAAAGGAGAAGTTGCTTCCACTGTTAGAGGGAAAAAAAGCTCAAGCGATTGCTGGTGACACATTCGCACAAAGTTAAGCTTTGCTACTTTGACTGTATTTTATTATGATAAAGAAAAGGGTGCATTGTCATTCAAACATATGGAGAGAGAAAAAAAACCCTGCTCAGTTTAATATGTAATAAAATCTGTGCTGTTAAGTGTTCGTACATCATGATTTTATGCAAAACATTTTACGTGGATATTTGAACGTGAGTGAAGTAGGCTATAATAAATAATAATTTGGCATTCAAATACATCGTGTATATGGGAACATTTTGTGTTGAATGAGAGACCCAACGTTGGTTGCAGTTTCATTTTAAGCTAAATATATTTGATTTATTATCTGGAGCATTGGGATCGCTAGACAAGGGCTTAATAAACTAATTAAATAATTTTTGAGAAAATATATAATGAAATTACAATGGATGATTTTTTGATGCAAAATCTATGGACGAACGTATTTTGAGAATAGACAGGGTAATATTTAATTTCATGCCATCTTTAAGAGCGAACTTGACCTTCAGCCTCAATGTCTCCATGTTAAAAGGTTTCCTCAAAAAAGCGTAAAATCTTTCAGTAATGCATGCAAATTAAGACAGGGGCTGTGTGGGTAAATGTCAGGCTTGAATTCTGCTGAATTTACTTCTGAACTTTATGCAGAATTCTATGACTGCAGATTTTGTGCTGGCCTGAGCATGATTCATCAGCCCAGTGAGTCCAGAGCCTTAAAAGCCTGATTAGCAGAGACCATGTTCTCTGTGGGTGTGCTGTAGGAATAGTATAACCAGCCGAGACCCTAAACCCCATCTCAAGCCAAGTGTTACCTGAAATCCTTAACACCCGCAAACTACAACAAAATATCAGCTGAACGGTCACAATTTGAGAATCACTGTGGCTAGGGATTGGCTGGTCAGTCTGCTGAGCTTAAAGAAATAAACCATAGTTTATTTTCAATATCTTTTTTAAAAGCATAAAAAAAATTACTGACTGACAGAATTTGAAAACTGAGCTGTGTTAAATTAAAAGCAACAAAGCACAAAACTTATTGCGATTACTGGGTGGCTGGTGCGCTACAAAAAATAAATGGATTTGAAGACGTGAAATATTACTTCCAACCATTTTTAAAGCATGAATAAAACAGCTTATAAATTGTCACTGAACGTTATTTACCTCAGAAAAAACAACAATATGCATTAAGTTAACTTAATGTTTTATTGCCGTTTTTAACTGAATACATGTTGATTAGTGAAAGGTTGGATGCCACAGACATTTTTGAAACTAATGTCTCATTGCAATTGAAAAGATGACTGATCCACATGATCGTGTATCGGTGTATATTTGTTGCTTCAGATGACAGTCAACACAAGTAGTAAGCGGAGAAAAGGTACTCCTCTCAGAAAAACATACAAATAAAGGTAATTAAACAGCAACATTAGGATCATTAGGATCGCTAGACAAGAGCTTGATAAACTAATTTTGTCCAATTTTTTTTTTGTCTCTAGCTTAAAATTAGCCTGTGAGCACTCCGATTTTGCCAGCATGGGTCACATACACAATTAGACCTAATTCTTGTAATTTAGATTGAACATCACATCT
Source organism: Carassius auratus (assembly GCF_003368295.1). Classification (NCBI taxonomy): domain Eukaryota; kingdom Metazoa; phylum Chordata; class Actinopteri; order Cypriniformes; family Cyprinidae; genus Carassius; species Carassius auratus. The sequence continues at coordinate 13,236,756 of NC_039277.1, read as the reverse complement.
CCAATCTATTTTCTTTGTCTTTTTTGCATCTTTTATTGGCAGATATGGGACAGGGAACAACAGCAAGGAGAGCTGCACTCAAACTCGTTTAGGCTGTATAAACGCTTACCACTAGGCCACGGCTCCAACTGAGCTCATCCACTATATTTATGCTCTCCTACATGGTGTATGATACCCCTTTCATAGGCCATTTCACACCCTCCCCACACCACTTGTATGCAGCAGTTACAATCTTTTTTGCCATGAGAAGAGAGTGAGGTGTCCAGATACCGTGATCCCATCAGCTCAGTGTTGATCGATTGACTTTTCTCTCTCAATAATCCTGGCTGCCTTTGCCAGATATCGGATTGTTTCTTGTTTTCTGTGAAAAGTCGATGGGTGTCCTGTCTGCTTTGCAGAGTCATTTTTAAAGTGCATTTCTTTTCTTAACTAAAACCTACACAAGCCAGACGCACACACTGCTGAAGGGCTGTGTTTACACTTCAGGGTGTTTTCTGCCTTTTTTAAAATGGAAACAGAACTGAGAGTTTCACTGAGAAACGGTAACATCAAGCACGCATATGTGCAGCTGCAGGAGTCCCATTTCGTAACAGACCTATCCAAAAAATGACTCAAAGAGATGAGAGTAAAACCACAGATGAGAGAAAGAGGTCAGCAGTCATTTCAGGGTGATTTAATAGTAGAAAACTATGGCAGAGTTATAAAGGGGGAAAAACAGGAAGACTGGAAAGTTTCTGAACAACCATGTCCTAACCAGACACACTGCAAAATGTGATAAAAATATATATTTTCCATATTAATCAGAGTGTTTGTCCTAACCAGGTGCAAAGGTAATAAGTGATGAGTGCAGGGGATTCTATTTTAGAAATTCCATTTCTAAGAAATCAACAAACTATGTGCTTTTTTATGTTAAAAGGGTGTTATATGAGAAGTTTGAATACTTTTTACATTTAGAATTATACTAAAAGCTATATTTTTTTCAAAACTCTTGAAAATAAATTAAAAGAAATAAGAACATTCAAACTGTGAACTCTGTGAACAAACAAGTATACTTTATGAGAAAGATTCTATCAGCAACTTAAGATATATTTTTTATTATTTATTAATTAGATCACGTACTTAGAACTTTTTAATAATTAAATGGATTTCAAAATATATTTCAACCATCATAGACTTTCGAGATGCATCACAATATAGTGTACTGCATGTCAATTAGAATACAAATGTCTGCTCAGTTGTATTTGCATACTACGTAAGAGCCAACAGAAACACAACTAAATACAAAAATATTATTTTGCAGTACTTACCGTCCAACCACATTCAATTCAAAACTGCATGCACACAATTCTTCTAAAAAATTGAACATTTGCAAATGAATGAGCCTGTTCTTTTTAGTGAATAGATCAAAAGTCTTGAAGTTTTTCATATGACTTATCATAATGAAGGATAAACATTCTCTATACTACCTTAATTCTCGATAAATCCTGATGAAAGTCTCTTGACAAATCCTGATGATCTTGATGAAATGGAATGACTTTGTCGTACAAGACATCAATTTCTATCTCATATGAGTTCTAGTACTCAAGTACAACTTAAAGTTTAGTGGTGGTGTTAATGAGGCAGACAGGAAACAGTTAATCCAACTGGTCACCTCTACTAAAGTTACTCATGACTGGCTGCCATTTCCATAACTAGCTTTCCAAAAGCTCTTCTGATTACATGAGAGGCCATAGTCCCAGTGGCAATTAAAATCATGTCAGTACACGCCATGATCTGTTGCCTAGGAAAAATCTCGGAAGACAACAGTCACTCCGAGAGCACTCCACTACCGCTCCATCACAGGTACAATTAATGCCAACAGCCCATAATAACTGCATCTTATCAAGAATTCACGCATTAAACATCATTAGCCAACTTGACATGTGGATCACTCAGATCAGAAAGAAGGGGAAAGTAATAACGACGGCGATGGATGAGTACAGGAGGTTATATTTCAAGCATGTTTGTTTGTAGCATGTGAATACTTAATATTGCATGGGTGAACTCATGTTTTAAACCGTTTACTGTACAGGTAGTTAATCTCCGCTCTAAACTAATGTGCTGCTCCACTGCTGCACACGCACAGAACACACAAGCTCGCACATAACATACAGATCGTGTGCACATAGAAACATTCAAGAGTGCAAAAAATGTTCAATGCTGTCCTGTGATTTATCAGCTTAAAAACTGAAAAATGTCTGCATATTCTTTCTGTTTCTGAAGTAACTACAACCCTCAGCTTCGCCACAGTAGAGAGACTCCGTTCCAATAAACCACGTTAAGCCTATTCTTCTAGTTTTGTATTTTTGTTTTTCAGAACAGAACTTTGTGATATTTTAATACATCCTGAAATAATTTAATTTGTGTTATTTATGGGCTATTTATTTTTTATTCCTTTAATTGGACAGGACAGTGGAGAGCTGACAGGAAAGTGATGGGTGAAGAGAGGGGAGGAGTGGGCGCCGACATTTAGCTGCAAATTTCGTCATGGAGCGAAGGTGGAGGGGTGTTTCTGAACATTTGAGTAAAGAGTGGAGCAGGGAGCGGGAAATGGTTAAGCCGAAACAGAGCTGGAGCAGAATGATTACTGAATGCTTGGAGTGCGGAGGGGTAATTGTTACCTCTCCACTCCACTCACATACTCTGGGGTCTGCACAGCTTTCAAAGTATACTCAATTGCGGATGAGCACGGACGGACAAGCTTGACACATGTGCAGAATCACCTTATCACCTACTTGACTCACTCAGTCTCAACCTTCATCTTGCGCCTGTGCAGTTGCGGCTATCGGTTCAAACCTTCCAAAGACAAGTTTGTATCCGAGACTCTAACGTTTGTAGAAGAAGAGATGATGGCCAATCTTCCATGCATGACATTCTCAGACACGACAGCAAGGAAAAATCTGCAATTGTAAATTACATCACTGGTAACGTCACAAGATAATTACAGCATCATTGCAAAATTTAATTGCTAAAAGTTCTTATTGACGTCACCACTAGGGATTCACCAGTTGACCGGCCATAAATCGAGACAGGTAGGTTCTTCCTTAAAATACACAAATCGGCAATCGGCTGGTTTTTGGTCTTTTTTCAGCCGATTGCGTGCACATACTACATTGTAATCATTCGCCATGTCATTTGTATGGAAGTATTTCGAAAGCTGTGCACAGGACACGGGCAGCCGTTCAGCACTGGAAGTGCAGAGCTACATGTCTGAGGCACGGATAGCAGGAAGCAAACAGCCGTTGGTGTACTGGCGCACAAATAAAAGCCTTTCCTGCTCACTGAAGTTGTGCACGCATACCCATCTGCGCTCTGCACAAGCAGAGACAGTGAAGCGATGTTCAGCTCACCTTCTCGCGTGTTGGATGAGAAACTAAACGGACTAAACTGTGACAAAACTGAAATGCTTTTTTTTTTTTTTTTGTAAAGTAGAACTTGCATGTTTGAAAAGCCAGAAGTAAATGCCAGTTCTGTATAGGATGATTATTTTTATTTTACCTTAAAATTATATTGACTGAATTTGGATTTTAAAATCACCTGCTGTAGCACACTGCAAAAAAGTGTTTCATTCATCCAATTAAAACATTTTAGGGTAATGATTCACATCTATATTTTTTAACTTGAGACAATAGTTATTTATTTGTCATTGGCTCAAGTAAAAAAAAATTATAGATGTGAATCATTTTATTTTATTTTATTATTGGATGATGAAACGCTTAGCATTTTTGTTTTATTCGCACCAACATTATTTGATTTTAACATTTTGGAATCATGTATTTATATAGCATACTTTTATTTAATCTCACTGGTAAAGACCTTTTTTAAATTTAACACCAAATTTAAAAACTAAAATACTGAATGCGGATTAAGAAACATGTTATTGAATGTGTGTTGATTGTGGTGTTTGGATTGTAGAACTATGCAGTTATTGCCTTTAAATTTCACATGGCTACAGTTAAGCTTTTAACACAAAGCCAGTTCTCTGTAGTTTCAACCCAACTCAAAAACAAAAGCTTAATGCTGATGTATGTACCATCTATGTTTGTATTTAATGTAGGCTACTTACTGTGCCGTTACTGCCGTTAATTTCAGATGGTTACGGTTATTGTTTTCAATAGCCAAAAGCCAGTTTGGCCTGTTAAATACCAAATAAACATCTTGTTCATGCATACTTTCCTTCTTTCTTGTTTGTTGCTTAAACATAAAAAAAAATTAAAAATTAAACAAATTTGGAAATCGGTATCGGCCAGTTTGCTTGTAAATAAAAAAATCGGTATCGGCCGTGAAAAATCATGATCATACATCCCTAGTCACCACACCTATCCAGAACTTTCACTGCAGATGATAACATTTCCCTTCACCTCAATAAACCTCACAAAATTCAACCTGCAATAACATAGGACAGCTATAAATAGTCCATAAACAACAGAAGAGCCACAATCACTTAAAAAAAAAAATTCTCACTTTAGCACAGCGGTCCCCAACCCCGGGCCGCACAAGAATGAATAAATAAATTACATTAAAGCTGCAGTTGGTAACTTTTGGCACTCGTGTCTGGCGGAAGAATATTGTAGCCGGAGCTACTTCTCTCTGTTTACATCTATGGTGAGTCATGCAGGTACTGTGCTACTCCGCAGCATTGCCGACCCCAACCAGACTAAAGTAGTCTGACTATAAACACTTATTATAGGGGTACCATAGTGATTCAGAATAAGACAAGAACACGGTTTGGGAAATGGATTCATTAGTGGGCAGAAAGGATGTTATTCATGTTATGTTGTTGGCACTGCTAATAAAGTTCCATACGAATACACAGTGGATTCATGTTTATGATTATATTTACAATATTTTTATGCCAGTCGTATCATTTTATTTTGTTGTATTTGTCCGTCACACCTTAAAGCCCGGTCCGTGAAAATATTGTCTGACATTTAACCGGTCCTTGGCACTAAAAAGGTTGGGGACCACTGCTCTAGCGGACACAGATCTCTCACCGAGAAAAATACATGAGCACTACCATTCAGGCAGAGTGCAGGCAAGATGTGTGAAAAGAACGATTAACAGGCAGTTTATGGTCTAAAATCAATTTTACATGTAAAAAAAAGCCAGTGTAATGCCAACAGATCTGCCTTAATCCTATTGCCTTAAGATGCGTTAAAATCCACATTCTCAAATTCACACTAAAATAAATCGTTCTTTCCATACTCGTGCAATCAGCATTACGTTTGTTTACAAAAAAAAAAAAACTGTAGTACATTAATCTATTAATGATGTGGAATCTTCCTTTGTGGTATAAGGAAAAAAAAAGATGCAGCAGACATGATGCTAATGTACAGGATGAAGAAACCGGACCATGTCTCCCTAAAACTGACATTTCAGTTCTCATAAACGGCTGTCTGCAAGCATGGGAGTTCATATTGTTTAGGAGGGTCCAAGAAAATAAATAAATAACATTGCTGCCTTGAAGCAAAATGTATTTTCTTTGTTTCAACAGGAATCCAGGGACCTGGAGTGGGGGGGGGGGCATCTGAGTCGTTTTTAATATTGCAAGAGAAAAGGTTAAGAGAACAAAACTGGCAAATAAAGAAGGGGAAAGAACTGTCTGGAAATTTTGGAAATACATGCCAAAAGACTTCGAAGACATGCCCCGGAACTGAGGGCTTTCATCCTGTCTGAAACCTGAGACGTTCCACAAAGAAAAAACTAATCTGTAAGGAACTCAAAACCAAGAAACAAAAATCCATTATTGATCGTGATTGTTGTGGGGAAAAAAAGAAAGAAAAAAAAAAACCAGGGTGTACGGCACTTGGGTGGATTTACCAATTTACAGAGTAAAAAGGAACAACTGCATTAGCACAAAAGAGATGGACACACTGACACCTAAGCAAAAGCACAACCCACAAATCCCTGCAAATCACTTAAGATGGACACACGCATCACTGACTGACATCATTGGTATCTCACACTTTGATGCACAGGTCTGCACCACAATAGCTAAAACATCATAATATAATATAATATTATATCATATTATATATATATATATATATATATATATATATATATATATATATATATATATATATATATATATATATATATATATATATATATATATATATATATATATATATATATATATATATATATATATATATATATATATATATATGAGAATGAGAATGCTTAAGCAAAAAAAGACCATGTCAGCATCAAGCAGAAGTTTTAAAATTCTGACCTTGGGTTGAGCACGTCGAGGAAAGGCGACCTTAGGATCAATCTGTGAACAAACAGAGAAAGACAAGAGGGAATGATGAGAAAAAGTCTCATGAATGCAGTTATCCAAGCCCAAATTCATAATAATACACACTTTCATACTTCAAGAAACCATTCAACACCATCAAGCTTTGGAATTATGAGCATGGTTGAGTCGTATTGGAATTATGACATTAACTCTTTGGCTTGTCACCATGTTAATTTCAGTTTGTGTTCCATCTAGTGAAGGTGTGCAGACAGAAAGAATCATCAGAGAAACTATTTCATGCTCCAATGTCACACTTGCTTCAGCCTTAATACAGGTTCTTATAAAGAGGAGTTTCAAACACAAATCTCATACAGGCAGACGTAGTCAAGAGGAAAAGCATAAACAGATCGAAATTGGGCTCTTGCAGGAAATTACTTGTCCATGTTCAGCAAGGCAAAGGCTTTAGATTGTAGCAAAACTGCTAGTGTAGATTTGAATGTTTGCCTGAGGGCTATGCAGCATATAAGTGTGTATCATTACAGACACAGGCTTTCTAAATAAAACGCGCGCGCGCGCACACACACACACACACTGACTGCTTCTTGCTGGACAGAATCTTGGGAGTAATTTTTTGCCTTCTCTATATGTGTATGTTGTCTATAAGTTGGCCAATTTAAATATAAATGTCAGTTCACTGTGCTTTGCACAGGATAATTATTCTCTGAAATGGCAAACTGGTGTCCACTGAACTAAACCTTTTTACTCCCATAATTCTGTTTGACTGAGCTGTGATTGTTATCTCCCCAAATCAGGTCAATTAGAGAAATGGATTTTGTAACACCTGAGTATGGACACCTTCTCGGTTATGAATTATTTGTACCAATTTGTTTTAGCAATTAGCCTGAGGCTTAATAAATTCAACTTCAATTACTCCATAGAAACAAGCCTGTGTGAACAGAAACAATATTATGCTTTTGAATTTCAAATCAGTAGAAATTAGGTGTCTTTTTCCATACAGCCTGAGATCCAATATCCCATTCTGATCAATGAACAGATGAACTTGTTGTGTGTATGCTTGGTCTGTAAATAAATGTTCCAGATCAATCTGATGTAGGTTTTTGAGTTTATGCATTTGCAAAAGGTCCAGTCCAGTACTCTGATCAATAAGCTGCACCCATTAGGTCGGTCCCTTAAAGGTCATCACTAATTAGGCCTATTAGTACAAAACATTTTTACTACCACTGCAGGTGCTAGATCAGTCAAAACAGAAGCAAAACCACTATAGTCCCAGCTATTCAGTCAACCAATGTAAAAATCTTTAAACCTAGTGATAATCTAAATCAAACAGCAGATATTGCTTTCAGATAAAGGCCTCGTTTACATCTGGTATTAACATCCTTTTTGGCTGATCCAATCACAATTGGTTAGCGCTAAACACAAAAAGAGGATTTTGCTGGATATTGGATTACTCAAACCATTTTTGTTGGGAGTAAGAAACTACCACATGAAATTTGTAAAGTAGCCTACTCTTAGCTGATTCCATGCTTAAAATAATCATACATTCATAAAGATGTGGAAAACTACTAGTTTATGGGGAGATTAAAATACAAGTAGACATTCTGCATCTTGTTTGACCGTTTCTCCCAAACCCATTACAGGAGATGCATGGGACATATTTATACCAGGTTTAAATTTTGATCCGAGACAAAACTTAATACCAAGTGTGAAGAGAATAAATAAGACCCATTCCTTAAAGAAAAAAAAAACTAATAATAAAAATAAATAAATAAAACCGCTTCCATTCAAACTCTTCCAAAACTGCTCACTGCATTATGAACAACACTATGGATGTGTCTTATGGAAAATGTCATATAGGTAGACAGCTTACTAAGTTTAAAAAAAAAAATTTTTTTTCATTTTTGTTTTTTTAAATATGTCTGGTAGATGCATCCTCCACCAAAATTTCCTCTTCAAAAAGACATCACTCAAAGTGTTTACTGTTCCAATACTGTACAAAACTCAGCACTGATTGCAGGAGACGAGATAACAACCCCCCCCCCCCACTGCGATTAAAAAGCTCACAGAAATCAGATTTCAGCTGAATACAAGCAACACATAGCACAGCCCTGAAACCTCACTGCCAGTCGTAATTATTCATTACTGTCAGATTTACAGACAGCGTCAGACACGCAAGTGTTTCTTGAGCACAGAAGACTTGGAAAATGAAGATAGCGTGTGGCATAGACGCTCCAGGTGTTCGGCAGAGTTTGTCTGAAATGTTCTTTTTGGGTGGTGGTGGTTCTATAAACATACTTAAGAAATCAACGCACAGTAGAGAAGTGTCATTTTCAGAATGCCAGCAATGAATGTAACTATATATTTCTTTGGTGAATATTCACATTTACAGCACTCTATGGATAATTTTTCAAGTATCTTCATACTTTGATTTGGATTCTGCACAAATGAACAGAACACAGGAATTGAGCAGAGTGAACTGAGTTTCTCATTTAGACTATAGAGAAGAGGTGTCCAAACTTGGTCCTGAGGCGTTTCTCAATGTCAAGGATACTTCCTTGGCAGGACTGATCCTTCCAAGTCACTTCCTTCAGAGGCTAGGCGGGACTCCTCTTCGCATTCGGAGAACACGTAAATGGAACAGGCTAGCAAGTGCACGTAATTGCGTCATACGTCAGTGAAAAGGTCAGTTTGAATAACGCTGTGAATGGTATCATTAAATTACTTTGGACAACTTAACTAGTTATTTATAAAAGAAATGCCGATGATGCAACTATTTATTAAATGACTGGTCCGGTTCAGTTAACCATTTGTATTTGTATAATTTACAATATCAATATGGTAGTAATTTGTGCTGGCATTTAAACGTAAACTTTACTTATATTTACTACTGTTATAACAAATGTTTGGTAATGTAAATAAAAACAGTTAACGCTCCGACATTTTTGCATTTTCGTACTAACGTTAGATAGCAAAGCTGCACGCATAGGATTGTGGGTGATTTGAGAGCGCGAAGAGCGCGAAGGATACACATATGCATCCTTTCCTTTGTATGGGATATTCTTCGAATGAAGGACTCAGTCCTTGGTTGAAATTCCGAGGATCCTCGACATTGGAACAGTCCTTCGATGGATGTCGATGACGTAGCATCCTCGAAATACTGGCTTCCGAGGATCCTTCCTTGACATTGAGAAACACCTGGGTCCTGGAGTGCCATGTCCTGCAGAGTTTAGCTCCAACCCTAATTAAACACACCTGAACCAGCTAATCAAAGTCTTACTAGGCATTGTGTTGAGGCAAGTTGGAGCTAAACTACCAGCATGATATCGGCCCTCTAGGACCGAGTTTGGAGACCCCTGCTATAGAGGAATGCAAGTTTATTATATAAAGACATGTAAAGGAAAATATCAAATCCATTCATATCCATGAGTCTCAGGTGACTGTGAAAGAAAAGAAAGTAAAAATCCAGGTGACCCCCAATTATCTTTGAGTCATTTCCAAGATAAACAAGGACAAGCTATGCTATATTATGTAGTACTTTTTAAAGTATACATCATTTACACATACATACATATTTTACAGGGCCTAAAACTAACTTTTTGCCAGACTTGCCAATGTCCCGGTGACTTAAGGAAATTCACAGGGCAGAAATAATTTTAACCAACCATTGTAAAATCATCAATTTTACATATTAGCAAAAAAACTTACCAAAAAAAAAACACAATCCTTGATACCACTTTCGATACCTGCTAAAACTACTAACTTATCAAAATAAATTAAATAGGCTACATTTTTAGACTAGTAAATAGTCAGTTGTAAAATAAGAGCAAATCTAATACAAGCAATAGCACAAAATAGCCTACTATACAACAAAGACACAAATGGAAAAGATGCATTTCAGGCATGTCTAACTGTGATTTTCAGGTAGCCTACAAAAATTCAATAAATTATGCTAATCAAATAACACTAGTCTTTATTTATTTTTTTTAAGTTTAAGATCAGTGAGTGATTGGTTTTTTCTTTGTCCGGTTTTCTTTAAAAATCTTTTTAAAAACGCAGACCTCAGCAGGATTTTGGGAATTCTGTGTCTATCACTTTAATACCATGTCTACACGGCAGCAGCTTGAAATTGTCCACACTGGATGCTACAAAGCGGCCATTGCAAATTGCTTGGACTATTTCAGAAATAGAATGGGGAATTAGTTTACTTTTGTGGATTTGCCGTGTAGCACTGAGCCACATTCTGTCTAGACAATATCATTAATTGTAATGGGTTCTACTGTCGTTTGATACATAGCGTCGCACGCAGTTTAGGTCCTGTTTCTTTGTTCCAGCTGTTTATGTTCACTTAACCAACTACTTTACTAGGATACTCACCTAGACAGCCGTTTTTGACATCTAATTTTGTGTGAATTTGTCCATTCAAACACAGGAAGTAAGCAAAGCTCAAGAAACTGCTGTCAGGCTGGGGCTTTGGATGTTTAAACTTCCCACACAGTGTGTGAGTAACGCGTGTCCTTTCGTGTGTTCTAGCTCTTGAATATTTACATTGCAAAGGCTTAAACTTTAGTGATGAAGCTGCACTGACCTGTCACCTGTACAGAGCATCGTTCACATTTGTTCAGGTTTATGTTCTTACAACATTGCCATCTGGCGACTGACACATTTTCATATACTCGCCAAAGCTGGTTTTTACTTGCATTTGGTGCTTGGCGGGTGTTAATTTTAAGCCCTGTAAATATAATGTATATAGCACATATACAATGTCAACAAATCATAAGATTTACAATGCAGCTCAGGCTTTGTATGGCAAGTCAAGTGGCAGTTCCGATCTCTTTCATACTGGCCCTGAGCCATCCACATTGTTAAGCCTAATATGCAAGCACGTAAAACTCTCAGTCGACTCAAGACAAAAAAAAAAAAAAAGCACACTTTTTTTAATAAAGACACAGGAAATAAACAGAGATGAGAAAGGAAATGAAAGACTCAGTGGAAAAGAACTTCATCTGAATGACATCTGTTTCAATGCACATGCTTCTATTCTCACAGTTAACAGAAACCAAACGTTATGAAGTGATACATACCGTTTTGGAGTCTAATTCATGGTGTGGTTGCTCTAAGACTTTATCTACACTGGAAACATCTGCAAACGTGATAAAGCCAAACCCTCTGTGGAACAAAAACACAAAACACAGTGAAGGTCAGGAGATAACTCCACAGAAGAGGCAGAAAAATTGTCATGGCATACAAAGCACTCTTGTATATTTGCTGATACACTCAGTGAAGGCAGGGGTGTTGCAATCATTATGACAACTTCTCAAAAATTTCCACTTGTTGAGAGATAATCACAACTTTTTAATGCTTTAGTGTGTCACTGCTACATTTTTACACACATTTTTCTTATGCCCTTGAATAAAGCATAGATATATAATATACATGCAATATAAAAACACAATGAAACACAGAGTGCACAGGTAAAAAATATAATAAACACTGTCCGGAAATATTGGTCAGTCATTTATACCACATCGGATATTGTTTACAGGAGAAGTGAACTTTAAAGCCCACTAAAACCTAAATTTAAAGACTATTACTATAGATGATAAAGAGATTAAATATTCTATTGTAATTTAAATATTCATATTTGACATTAACTGATAGAATTAAGTTCAAGAAATTCTTCAGCACCCACTCAAACAAAACCAACATTCTTCTTTGCTAATCCAGATTTCTCTCATTTTTAGGCCCTTATAGTCCCTCGTGCATGTCTTTTTTTTCTCAGTGAAATTGGGTAAAGTTCACGAATAGTGTTTTGAGCACAATGAATTCAGTTAATGTTTTTCGATGAGATTCATTGGGTTCTTAGTCTGGTTTAAAAGGAGGTCAAGTGACGGCATTGCTTAGCTCATGTTGACAAAGAAAAAGTTATATTTATGGTTTATACATAATCAGGGTATTCACTGCATCTCTTTATGATGTCACTCCAGTACTACAAATATTCCATCTTTTCAAAAATACAGAATATTGCTAAAAAAAATAAAAAATACTAAGAAAACAAACACAATAAAAAAAATATTTTATTTTTTATGCATTTAGAAGATGCTTTTATCCAAAGTGACTTACAGTGCATTCAGGCTATCAATTTTTATCTATCATGTGTTCCCGGGGAATCGAACCCCCAACCTTGCGCTTGATAGGCAATGCCCTACCAATTGAGCTACAGGAACATTTATAAAATTTTACATTTTCAGTACTTTGCAACTTTCATCAACAATTTTCAAAAATTATATATATATATATATATATATATATATATATATATATATATATATATATATATATAAAATATATATAGCAAACGTTTAAATGCAACTTATACAGCGTCAGACAGTAGCAATATATCTCAAATACTAAACTCAAAGACTGACCATTCAGTTGGTTCCAAACAAAAAAGGGGGCCAGTACGAAACATCTGCATTTACTACAGAACATAATATCTCTCATGCCTTGTCTTTACATATTTCAAAATATAACAAGAGTGCTTATATGGTTTGTGGTCATATAGGGTCACCTCACCAATATAACTGTCAATTATGTAGAAAACACAAAAGACAGATATAACGTTACAGCTATTACACAATGTGTTTATGTGTGTGTAACGTTACAGACCTACAGACAGACAAACACAGATAGACCCTTCATAGATCGCTTCTTACAGCACAGTCCTCTTAGCTCAATGTCAATGAATCAGCTTGATATCCTGTTCTTCTTGATCTGCCCTTATTGCAATGTAAAACAGCAGAATAAAGACAGAGAAAGCACGTGTGTTTACCTGGAGCGTTTGGTAGTGGGGTCGCGCATCACCATACATTCTCTGATCTCCCCGAATTTACTGAAATAGTCTCTAAGGCTGTCTGAACACAAACACAAGGACACAAGAGGGTTACGTCGTGTCTCCAGTGCAAGAGAGCGACGCGATTAAACCTGCACGCTGCCGTTATAATCAACGAAGGTCGCGCGCTTCACACTTCGGTGATTATAATGAGAGCGTTCAAGTTTGGTCTCGGCGCTCGTGTTTTTTTTAAGTGTCAGATGACTGGAAATCACAATAACCTTGTGTGCAATGACACGCATACAAACACCAAACATCTCTCAGTCAAGGATAAATATAAAGCAAAACAACTCTAAAAAAACAAACAAACAAAAAAACAAGAAATTCGCCTTACCTGGTGAGGTTTGCCAGCTGAGGCCACCGATAAACATTTTACTGTAGGAAGAAAACATGTTATAAGTGACTCCAGTTGTCAAAACGTCCATTTTCCGTTTAAATACCTCATATAGAGCGATAAAGAGCTTGAGCTGTGGTCTGGCTGAAATGAGCCGTTAGAAATGACCTGTCAATCAAAACATCAGCAGAACTGCGCGAGAAAGGACACGCGCTCGCTCGCGCAGAAAACAGAATCAAACTCCAGACACACAGACGGGAGCGCGCGCACTCATCCTGTCTTCTTACCCCGGGTCGTGTTGCGAATCATTCGGGCTTTCGGAGGTGAGTTGACTCGAGTCCGCTTCCATAGCTCAAAGCCCAACCAACTCCAAACACACGCATACAAACACACACAGGCACTGCAGCCCCAACTCGAGGAATATTACCAAAGCGAGAGCTCTGGCGTCACACGTGGGATCTGCGCGCAGCTCCCGCCCCTCTCTCAGGAGAGGGCGTGGTCGAAAGTGTCCAACCTATCCGGCGGAGATATGCGCCTACCTATCAAATAAAACCACGCCCTCTGTTGGTTGGCAGCGTTTGACAGGAACCACGAGAGTACATTCAGTACTTCAGTGAGCTCTTTAATCCCTAGAAAGTTTACATTTGCGCTACCTTCCGAAGAAATGCAACCAAAAGGCGTTTTGAAATATGAAATTAGTGTTTAAAACTAAAATCAAGCACTGTAGACTAATCCTGACTGAAATAAGATCTAGTTTTTCTTTGTGGCAAAATCATATTCTGTCTTGTTTCATTGTAGTTTGACTTATTATTGGTGGCAATGTCATAAATCCCCAGAAAAAAATCAGTAATTAGTAAAAGCAAGATATAAGAAGATAGATTACTTAGTATGATATATTATATATGATCCGGTCTGTTTGGCTTTAAATTGTCTTAAAGGTTGGAAAGTCCTTGTATTATTTTGGCATCTTTCAGGAGACAATATTATCACCATTAACAAAAACTAAAAACAAACCAAAAAAAAAAAAGTTGAAAGTTGTCATTAGTTGAAATAAAATTAACATAACTTAAACTAATTTTAATTCAGCTACTTGCCAGAATAACTGTACCAAAATAACTAAATTAACTAAAATAACTAAAAGCTAATAATAATAATAACGTCTATAGCCATATGTGGAACGGACAACAAAATGGCTAAAACTTTAACTTAAATGAAAATAGAATAAAATATAATTCAAGATATTAACAAATAATATATAATAGTATATCAATGATACTAAAACAACACATTGTATGAAACACTTGGAATGCTTGTTTTTCTTATACAATATGGACTTTCCAGTGATTTATATTGTTTTTGTTGCTACTTAATAATATTTTTTGTCCATAAACATAACACTAGGCATCTTTTGATATGTCTGTTAATTGTCCTGTCCACACATGCCTGTGATGTATTTCAGAGCCTTTCGCTGCTTTGCTGAGTGAGCATGCAGAATGGATAGATCAGTGTTAGTGTGACATCTGCTGACTTCATTGATATGGAAATGCTCTAATAGGAAGTTTGTCAAATGACTGCAGCTCTAGTTTCACAGAACCAGATCACTGTGGAAAACAAGAGCACTGCTTCCCACTGCCAAAGCAGAACTCTTTAACTGGCCAATAATATCTTGCCTTACTTATAGTAAACACATAGATCATGCTGCTAATGTTCTAATAAACGTTCTCAAACCAAAAGCAGTCCAGAAACGCAGTCTTAAATTTGTTCCAACTCTGATATGTGGTGTTAAAATGACTTCTATTGATAAAGAGTACACTGTGGAGAGTTTTATATATTTGGAAATGTAGTGTGTCCTGTATCAAGAAAAGTAAGTTGCATCATGTTATATGAACCCAATCTGTGAGGGAGACCCAAAGTAAGCAGCATCTGTATTTGATTAATGAGTGGATCTTATACTTACTGAAAGTCTCATTTTTTAATGCTCTGCATCTGTTAGCTGCCTAACAGATCAGTGTCAGAGGATAATAAACATTCATCAGGCTACTCTGGAAATGAGAGGATTTTCTGCTAGTGAAATAAAAATCTTAATGTTAGGACAGGATAATATGAGAGTGCACGTGCAACAGATTCAGCAGTTACATTTCACACACAATATTATTTGAAAAATGTCAATTATCAACTAATATCCTCACCTTTAAAAATTAACACTGTTTTCGAGACCTACTAGTAACAAGCCATTCAAACCTTTACTCAGAGAGACATCTGTTGGCCAGATGTAGCAGGTGCATGTCGTTTTTTTTCCAAGTCGGACACTTTTTAACTATTAAGAAGATACTGTTTCATACTTAATAAATCAGACATGGGCTAAAACAACTGTCATTATTGCTATGGAAGTTGGTACTCGTTTAAAATCAGCGATAAACCATGCATTAAAAGTTGATATGGAGCCACATATGGAGAGATTTATTGTGTCCTTTTCCCCCAGCAACTCTTAGCTTTTGTTTTGTAGAATATGCTGTGATGCAGGTTTTTCAGGGAAGCGTTCACAAAAAAAAAAAAAAAAAGCTTGTTTTTTCAAAAATTATAAACTTCTTTTTAGAGCCTATAAGCAGTTTATAAAGTTTTAAGCAGTATATTGATTGTAATTTAAGGCAAAGTCAGCATAAGCACACAAGACAGAAAAGCACACCATGTTTGCGATATCCACAGATCTTTTACTTCAACAGCAGTGAGGATGTTTGGCAGCGTCAGCATGAGAGTACAGAGCACTGAACCGTACAAGTTCATTTCAGCAGGGGATCATAATGCTCTTCACTGCTGGAGTTCTTTAAAGCTTTACATTCAGAGAGTATAACACCATTCCCACCCTTGTCTTACAGAAAAGAAACAAAATACAAAGACCGAGAGAAGAACAAATATTTCTAAACGGAGAACAAAAAAATACTGCAAAAAACCTTTATACTTCAATATCAAAATACCTGAGCATAACACAACCTATCAAACCATCAGCATTCAAGAGGAAATCTTAGAGAGCTGTACAATATCAGCAGGTGTTCACGTAAACAGCTTTGGTTTACTCTGCAATGCATTCTGGGGCAATAACTTAATTCAGTTATTTAAATAACATCAAATAGTGTAATATTAACCATTTAAAGATAATTCTTCAAAAATTCGGTTTCCAACATAATCTTCATACAACAAACAAATATACAGAGAGTGGAATATTTGATTTACAGTGCAAAAGGGTGATCAAGAGAGGAGAAGCAAAAAGCTGTGCCATCACTGCATCTCAAACCAGGCGCAAAACCCCCGTTCAGCCAGTAATCTGTTCACCAGAACCACCTGCAGACCCACAAAGCACAGAAGTAACACTTATAGCTGAAATGTAAGGATCGAATAAATAAAAATGAGACATACACACCTCGTCTTCTGTCTGTTTCCACATGTGCACCAGAGGAAGGCCATCATGACTGCCTGTCACCTGACCATAAACAAGAATAAATCAACATAAATCAGATTTCTTACAGAAAAACAAATGAAAATATTCCTCAGAGCTGTTTTAGATTAAACAGTGAAGAGCTGATGAAACATTTGCAAGCTGATGAAAAAAGCTAGTAATAATTACAATTACATTTAAAAAATACTTTGTTCAGCTGCATGTCATGTGAGCATGAACTGACTGTGAACATTCAAAGGTATTGTGAAATTACTGTATTAATTTGAAGTAAATATTTTAGGTCAAAGGGCTGACAAATAAAGTTTGAGAACCTCAAATCTCAAGAAGCATTCAATACTGTGTGATTAATTAATGTATTGGAAAAACTGGAAAGACAAACGTGTTTGTTTGTTATAACCTTGATGGTTAAGGCCATATTTGCAGTTAATTCCTTTAGCGCTGTTTTGGCCTCCAGGGAAAACTCCTCCTCTCCTATCAAAGCAAAAAAAAAAAGGCTTTTTGTTTTTTAGCATAATTCGGTATCTATGATTTATTTGTCAGATTTTTTTTACAAAATGAACAAAGAATAATAACAAATATGTATTACAAAACTGACTTAATTGAACAGTTCAATGTTTAACCTGGCAAAGGAGTGATATTGTCCAACAGAACCTCTGCTGCCTGGAAAGGCAATGTTACAAAGTCTGACCTGTGAAAACAATCTCCAAATATCAGAATAAACTCATGCCAAAACAATTACAGATAAACAATCAAACCAAACTTAAGCCACCTGACCTGATCTGCCTGAGGGTGGCGCTGTTCACACTGTCATAACCTCCATCATCTACATATCTGATGTGAGCCAGTCCAGACTCTCTGTCATACTGGATGACCTGGGCTCTCTGCCAGCCACTTCCTGTTACCGGAGCAGCACAGACCACCCCCACTGACAGAGACAGACAGAAAACAGACAGCCTTCCTCAAACTAGATGACAAGAAATCCACATTATTTTGAGAAATGACTACATTGCCTCCATGAAACCTAATTATAATTTGTCCTTCCAAATTTTGAGCAACATGTCCTAACATTTAGGAAATATACTATCAATGATTATGTCTGTCTTTGTGTGTGTGTGTGTGTGTGTGTGTGTATACTGTACATGTTCAAAATTTTGGAGTCAGTAATTAAAAAAATTAAATAAACGAATAATACTATTCAGTAAATATGAATTAAATTGATAAAAAGTGACAGCAAATACATTTTTAAATATTATTGATGATTTCTATTTCGAAATTGATTTCTATATTATACTAACACCGTAATATATTACCTTTTAAAAAATATATAAAAAATCATCATAATAATACTGTTTTTATTAATATTTTTGCTGTTTTGTCAAATCAGTGCAGTCTTGGTGAGCATAGGACATTTTATTTTGAAACATTTTTCAACAACATCCTAGGATCCACTTCATGAAGTCGGTTGCTACATTCTTAAAATTGAGTTATTCTCATTTACTGGTATTCTAAAATATGGGAAATGGTAACAATAAAGAAATTAAAAGTACTTTTTAAAGTCATGCCAATAAAGCTGTGCTTATTCTTAAAGAGAGAGAAAGAGCAAATTAAGCAAAACCATAACACGCTATGTTAAAGACAGAGGTTGTGTTGTTATTTGCTAAATTAATACATGTAAATGTGAATATAAAACCTACACTCTCCACACTATGATCTATGTGTGTAAGTAAAGGTCTATATACCTTCGACAGGGATGGGCAGGCTGGGACATCCTGGCTGAGAATAGCAGAGCTGCATGTGCTGTATAAGTGTGGAAAGTGCTTGATAAGATGGATGCTTGTGCTGCTGAACAAACAGATGATGACCCGCCTCTACCCGTGAAACCATCACCTCCACAAACACATCCTGAGGCAGCAGCAGCTACAGAGACAACAGATCAACGCCGCTTTTAAAACTTCCACCTCAAGACACATCACATCAGGATATGTAATGTCTTCAAAGTAGCATCATATTTGACGATGTTTCTTAAATTTAGATTTGTTCACACAAAGCTATTGCACAATATGAGAAAACTTGCTAAGTCACGAGTTGTGATGCTTTCGTGATGTTTTGGTGTTCTAAAGTAGTAGGTCATATGAATTTGTAATGGATTTATAGGATTTGATTTTAAGGGTCCTCACCCAGGATGTGATGGGCAGGCAGGGCAGGGGAACACAGTTAGTCAGATCCAGATCTTTGAACTTCTTCCTGATGAGTGAGAGAGCATCATCCACCTGCTGCTGTGTGCCTGGATGAACAAACACAGACCTGAATTCAGCACTAGGCTTCTGGATAGAGTGAGATACCCGTCGTCATCATGGGAGAACTCACCCTGAATGTGGCAGATTTGAATCTCCTGAGTGAACGGCAGTATGGAGACATAGATCTTTGCTCCAGAGCTCTGCTTTAGGAAGTTCATGAACTTCCCCTGCTTCCCAATCAATCGACCAACTAGATGCTGTAAAGACAGCTCTTGATTTAAATCTTAAACACACACACACACAAAGTATGCAGGCCTCTACATGCCCTGTAACTTGAGCTTTCTGTAGTCTAATTCATCAATATCATGTATCTTTTCGGCTGTGGTGCATCTCTGAACACATTCATACAGTCTTATAATGGGCTAATGTTCTATTAATATCCATATGTGGGTGTGTCTGTGGGCGGGGCTCACCGCTGGTACCTCTATGTCCCAGAAAATGATGGGTGGGGTTGGAGGTGGAGCCAAGCTGCTCACCTGAGTGGCAGCACTAATGCAGCTTTTAACATCTGAACCTGGAGACGGGATCCATGTGAATGTCACACACAGACATTTTTACTGCTTTGTGATTGATGCATATAAATTCTGACTTTATATAGATGCCAAAAAATAAAATGCATAAATTAACAGGCCTACAAAAAAATTCAAAAATTCATTTAAAATGGTAATAATTAAACGGGAGGATAACTGCATGAGTTTGGAAAATAATTGTTTCATGCACCTCTCAAGGCCTCATCCTCTCCCTCTGTCACTCCAAGCATGCTGGGAGTCATTTTGCTCTCAATGCTGACTGTGTCTGCTTCTTTAGGGTTCATCAAAAACCCTTGGCCCTCTTCAGACAACTCTCTGGTGAGCCCTTCTACACCGGGGGCATCCTCTGAAAAGCAGGAACCACAGCCAGAATCATCTCCAACAGAAGCTCCTAAATGGCTGAGTAGTTTTTCCCTGAACGACCCCACGTCCTGAAGGGATACTCTGCTGTCGTCGTCAACGCTGAATGATTCTAGAGCAGCATATAGGAATCCACCCTCTGGAGGTTTTGAAATACTAGGAAGCTGGTGTGGTTCACTGGGTTCCTGGGTTTTCCAGTCCTCTGCTGCGGCGTCTATGACCTGTTGGACCAGAACAGAGCTGATCTTCTCAATGTTCTCCTGGTTCAGGCCTCTATCAGGGGAGAGATCAGACAGGCTGCTGCCATCATGACTGTCCAAGCTGACAGGACCTGACTGTTGTTCAGTTAAAGTGTGAGAGTCGATGGGAAGGCAGTTTGAAGACAGACAAAGCGGATCAGACTCAAGCCAGGAGTCATCTTCACTAACTTCTCCACAGTCTGGATGACCTTCACCAGCAATGTTGTCCTTTTCTTGCTCAGTTAGGAGAGTCTCAGGGAAACGAACAGATACTTCTCCTTCCGGCTCGGGTCGAACTCCCTTAGTGAGGCCTATTTTGGATATGGCGCTGGTAAGAGTTTTGATTTCAGAGGAACTCGAGACTATGTGGTCCATGTTCAGGTCACTGTAAGAGAAGAAAAACAGAAAGAGTCCAGTGTTTGCCTCCACTCTGGAAAAAGCAAATCGGTCTGTTTTTTCAAAAGTGAATTACTTAGATAAGTTTCAACATAAACCAAGATTTGGAAACATTACTCCCACTGGTAAATGGATGATTTATTATGTATTACATGAGATGAATTAGATGTTTCATTAATATTTTATGTTATTCATATTTTAATTGGAAAAAAAAAATGTGGACTCCTTAGCATCATTTAATTACGACTTCCCGTGGGTCAAGTTTACAACTCAGATGACACGTATTTGTAGAGAAGACTAATATAAGAATATATTAGCACCTAAATCTGTGGCTAACCAAGTATGCAACCTTTAAACACAAGACACAACTCACGTGTGGTCTGCACTACTGACCTTTCCCTCAAAATACTGGAGTCAGCAGGGGAGGGGTCAACGGGGCTGCTGCGGTCCGAACAACACACGTTCTCTTTAGGCCAGAGAGGAACTGTCGTCCTCCTCCTTCTAAAGCTGTACCAGCACCAGCTCAGCAAAGTCAACACAGAGACCGAGATCAGTGGCCTAAACGACAGCAGCATCCTCTTTCCACTGAGAGAAAGAGAGAGAGAGAGAGAGAGGGGTCAGCGAGCCTACATCTACTAAGACCATCCCTAGTCATCTTGGGTGGCACCAGACTGTAAGGAGAGACATCTGAGCTCTGAGAGGGACTGAGTCTTGACACCAACACTTCTGCAATAGAAGACTGAACCAGAGCAATCTCATTAACAGCTCAAATATCCCAGCAACACATAATCGACAAACCTGACGCTGTTAAATACAGCTGTCACCATGACATTCACCAAACATCTTTATTTCTGGCCACCCATGAGTATCAGTATCATTTTTAAAGCGTTAACAATTTAACTCAATATGAGGTTGATGTCAAGCTTAAATTTATGTGTATGTGGAGAAAAATAAAAAGAGGAATTTCAATATAGTGGCATATCCCAATATAGGTCAAAATACACTGAAAAAAACTTCTGATCCCTAAACAAACTTTTTTACTGTATCGGTGAAAATAAAGCCATGGCAGCAAAGAGAAGTAGCTTTTGCAAAAAACAAAAATGTGTCAATAATTTATCTTCCGTATACAAGGACAAACATGAATCTTAATACCAAACTGACTCTTCAAAACTTCTTATGTTGTTTAATAAACTGCATTTTTATTGAATTGCAGTTAAATGAGTTGGACTAATGACATGCAGCCATCAAATTCAGAGGAGAAATCTGTTCAATTAAACGAAGCAGTCCTCTGTGATTTTAATTATTTGACAAATGGTCTTCACTACACTATGATCCCATTTGAGTAATGAGATTACCTTCATGGGGTCAAAACGTGGATGAAGTCAATTTTGGTATTAATGTGAAAACATGTTAAAAAACCAAATGATGCATTTAACTAATCAACACATGCGCCACCGAACAAACAAATCAGAACGAGATCTTCAATTTATATAATTGCTCGAGCTTGTTCTTGATATCTTTCTGCTCACCTTGAGGTTCAGCAGCGTTGGCGTGTGCGTGACGTCACGGGAGCGTACGCGTGCTCGTGACAGCTATCATCAGAAATCAGTCACTCCTCGTGACTTTGCCACAGTGAGGGATGCCATCCCCAGTGAAGAAATTACACTTAAAAAAAACTCAGTTTATTCTTTACCTTCTTGTGTTTCTTTGACACATCTCTTTGAAACAGCAATAGGAAAGATTTGCCTTTTGTCCAGTCCCTCTTTCAGGAATAGAAAGATTAGGCAGCTATTCTTAAAGACATAATTACCATCCCTTATGTAATATTTTATTGGAGTAATTCTTTTGAAGGTATTCCTAAGAAAGTGTGGTCCTTCCCTAAAAAATATCTAAGTACTAATAAGGTTAAAGAGATATATTTTAAGTTACTACACTGATTTTACCCTGTCAAACTTTTATCTTAAAAATATATTTCCTAAGATGGATCTCCTCTGCTCGTTTTGAGGAGTGGAAGATGAGTCTAGTATGCTATGTCATCTTTTTTGGGGATTGTGTCCATATAGCTACCTTTTGGTCTCTCTATCTTTTTTCTTTCTTTGGTGTTTAAGGTTGTCTTATTTGGATTTTTTTATATACATAATTGTGCAATTTTGTCTGTTAAAACTCTATTTCTTATTTTTCTGTAAAGACCTGAAATGTTATTTGGAGACAATTTGGTGTCAAAGCCTTAAAATCTTATACGCTGTGCACAAAGTATAATATTTAGGTCTATGCTTTATAATGTGCTATTGACTAGCCTTTGAGAGGGTGGGATTTAGCAGTTTACTTTTTTTTCACTCTCTCTCTCTCTCTCTCTCTCTCTCTCTCTCCTTCTTCTTCTTGTTCTCAAACTTTATTTATTTAAATTTATATTTCCCCTGGCTTAATGAGTTTTTTTATTATTAAAAAAAAATAAAAATTAAGAATTAAATTTATGCATTTAGCAGACGCTTTTACCCCCCCCCCCCCCCAACCCCGACCGCCCCAAAGAAAAACGACTTACAGTGCATTCAGACTTTTAATTTTTACCTATCATATGAACCCCCCCAACCTTGCGCAATGCTCTACCAATTGAGCTACAGTAACACTATTATTATTATTTTTCAAGATCTTTGTATATTGTTTAATTAAAACTATATTTAGGTTTGTTGTTAAAACCTATTTTGAGCTGTAAATTATGTTTTTTGTGTTGAAAAAAAAAGTTATCATTAGCTTGTGATGTAAAATTAAATAACAAAAATAACAACGTGATTATGAACGATTAATTTAAATGTAATTGCAAAAATATTATTTACAACATTTAGTACAAGATTACAATACATAAATAAATAAATAAATAAATAAATACTGTACAACAACCAATCACAGACACAGAGGGAACAATGCTGAACAGGTAAAAACTGTTTTGATTGGTTGATCGAGAAAGGGTGTGGCCTGTTGACAATTGATCTCCTGCTCAAACTGATAGGCGGGAAACAGTCGGACTTGAAACACTCTTGAGATTAATGCGCATCATTAGAAACTAAGGTAAACTTTTGTTGAGCTTAATTAACATTTTAATAACATATATAAACAGAAGAAAATCCTTTATGTAAGTGTTGTATCCTTATGAATGTGTAACAGCATTTTATGCTTCACTCAAGGTAGCACAATATACTGTATCAAGACAGGGTAGCAAGTTATTCATTATTTACAATTTAATTTAAAAATCCCTGTCAAGATTTATTAGGTCAATTTACATGGATTTTACAAGTATTCCAAAAGTACCTATTTATTATTGTTAATTTTTTCCCCCCACTATTTTATTTTTAATAAAATGTGTATAGATCCATGTACTTAAAAAAAAACAGATCAAGAATCTAGTCTTTCAATGTGATTCATCTAGATATAAAGTGTGACCTTTTTACCAGCAACATCGAAACAAGTTTTAAGACAAACCAGAATAAACCAACTGGACAGAAATGGACTTTATTAGTGTTACATATGTAAATATGAAATCAGATGATAACAATAATGTATTATGAAGAGGGTCCAGAGGAAACAAAGATTTTGATCTACAGTGCAACCCTCAATATTTCCTCCATGTTATTGACATAATGCAGTGAACATGTTTGATTGACAGTAATTCATATTTTATGTTGTACATATTCAGTAACGGACTGCTTTACAAAAAAGCAAAATAATACAATGTCATAGTCACTTGTATTTACAGTGTAGTAAATATACTTTTCTATTTTTACACAAAAAATATTTACAGAGTTGAAGCTCTCAGCATAAAAAAAGAAAAAAAAAAAGAGAACAATTATGTAACATTTGCATAACCTCAAGTGCCGAAAGAGAAAAAAACTCTAGTGTTTGAAACATCCAACAATCTCGGCCATTACATTAAGTCATGTTCAACCCTTGACCTTTCTCATGTTAAGACATACCAATATGAAAACGATTAGGAGAACAGAAGAAAATAAAATTGACCCCAGTCCCACATACACAGATTTCAGAGTCAAAATGGCACCACTGTATAAGGGGTAATGATAAAAGATTTCAAGCATGGATTTAATTTGAGAGGAAAATAAAACAAATAGGCAAACATCAGCACACAGGACATAACATTTACTGTATATGACCAGTAAATAAAGCCTGTTGTAGTCCAACAAACTCAAAACTGGATGGTATCCAGAATGGTAAAGGAAAAGCAAAAGTAAGTCAACTTTGAAAAGAGCATAAGAATTGACCATAAGAAAGCAAGTTTTTTTCAATCACTTTTCTGTTCCAGAGGCCATATCATAGTGAAACCCAATGAGATCTTTGCTGTCTTCCTTTTTTTTGTTTTTTTTGATCCGAATGTTTTTTCAGCTGACAGCTGATTGTTATATTTCCGGCAAAACTGTTTTTTATATATGCTAAATTAAAATTAAATCTTTAAACTTTCCCCTCTAATTCAAAACTGACGGATCATAACCACCACAAGAGCTTCAATATATTGAGAAATAAAAGCAAAAAATTCAGAAATTCACACAAAGTAATTTGGAAAAGTAAGTGGTGTCTTGGACAGGGATCATAGATTAGATGAACCAGCAACCCAACTCTTCTCTCACAAATATTTCCTCCTTGTACTATAAAATGTAAAGTCCATTAAAGGTTAATTCTTGCAGTACTGCATGGACAATTGTACATTTTTGTTTCAGGGTACAGCTCACATATCAAGGAAACAAAATCATTCATTCCCTAAAAAGAAATGACCACTAAAGATGTAAGTAAATAAAATCAAATACATCTGAACAAAAAGAATGGCACTTGGTTAATACTTTCATCTGTTAAATTTAAGACAGAAATTAGTGCTTTTAAACAATGCATGTGATTCAAAAGTAAAAATAACCAAGTTAATATTCTGCACAAACCAAACCAAAAACTTATTGGACTTCCTCCCATCATACTTGGTCAAACAGTGACTGGTTTAAAAACAGGCGTTCAGTTTTTTTTTTTTAATTCCTGGCAAGCACGGCTGAACAGTTTCAAGATAACCTAAAGATAACCATAAATGGGGTGTTTAGCAGAAGTGAAGAGAAACTGCATAAAATGCAGCGCAATGCATGTCAGAGGACCAGCAGGGGCTACACCCTGCTGTGCTGTAGGTCTCATACAATCTTTTTGATACTAGGTCTTTTAAAGCTGCCGGTACTGCGTTGTTTCTGGACCTGGCTGGCTGAACCGTGGCGTGTGCGTCCGCTAGCTGCCAGCCCCGTGGTGGGGGACAGATCCACCTTCTCTTTATCTATTCCTGCTCAAAGCAAAAACATACATGCATAATTATACAAAGCTACAAACAAACAAAATGATTTTCTGAAGTGTCAAGATATATAGCCTATATTTTTACATTAATTTAAAGCTTTAAATTGTACAAGTTAAATTTAAGAGTCAATGAATTTTCAGTCATACTGTACAGACCAACAAGATATAAAAAGATATGCAAAAGCACACACAAAAGGCGGCAAAGTTGTTGCTACAAACAGAGGCGGAGTGCACAGTACTTTCTACTATAAGGGAAAACAAAAGATTTAGAGCATACACCATATGCATTTCACAATCAATCAATCAAGTAATCAAACTTTATTTATAAAGGTCTTTGACACCTGGGCTGCGTTCAGCCCCGACAAAACGTTGCACAACGTTTTTTAAACCGAAACGGTGATGCGTTGAACACACTGTTCTGATGACGCAAGAGTTGCAACTATGGCAGCTGAAAAGGCCATTCTCTATATTTTCTTTCTCATTTTTAGGAAAAGCACATAATTACCATTGTTTATTTATATACCAAATGTCATACACTTGCATTGAAGTTAAAAATATAAACTACATCATTTTGTTGATGTTGATATCCTATATTTTTACAATAAAACTTACGACAAACATGTTTTCTAATATCCTCAGTTGTTGCGTATACCGAGCTGCAACGAACACATTTGTACATTATTTTCCTTGAAGCCATTGTGCGAGTTCACTTTAATACCGCATGCTTTATAAACATGTTGCTGCTGATTGGACTGCAGTTCTGACACACCAACCAAACAAGAGAAAATGCATCTCAAACCCCATTGCACACCGATGCACACCGTTTCCAGGGAACATGACGTTCAATCCGGAAACCGTAGCAAAACGTTGCGCACCGTTTTGAACTTGAACATGCCCCTGATGTTTATTTTATTGTTTCTATGGTATGTTTTATGTCTCTTCATGGTTTCATTTGTATTTTATGCCTTGTATGAGTTACGTATTTTATGTTTTTATTTATTCTGTATAGCACTTTGGTCCACTTTGGTTTTAAAGTGCTCTATAAATAAAGTTTGATTACTTTGATTGATTGATTGATTGATTGATAGATGTAAGAAGTGACATAATCATGCTTGATCTGCAAAAAAACAGTTGCTGGAAAAACTCACAATTGTTACAGAGATAGTAAGAGTTAGAGGCAACATAAAATAAATTTATATTTATATAATTATTTATGTCTTATATATGGACCTGGTGCATGCTGGGAGGTGGCCAGTGAGGTCATTGAATTGGAGAGGTTGAGGTTGGCAGTGATGCTGAGCTGGCTCTGGGCAGGTGGAGGGTATGGTGAGGTGGGCGTCCGCAGACCCTCCTCGCTTGTTTCCTCATCGATGCCGGGCAGATAGGTATCAATCAGTGCATCCAGAAACTTGACAATAAGCTCTGCATAGTCTGGGAACTGAGTTTGCTGTGGAACAGAGAACAAATCATGTTATAAACCGCAGCTATTATATAATCATATAATCTTTATCCTTTCATTAAATGTTCTAATTCTAAAACTGCAGTTAAGTAACTGATTATGATCCATGTTTTTCTCTGTTGCATTTTGAGAACAAATTCAGTGTCAAATACCTTAGAGAAAGGACCGGCAAACCTCCAGAGTCCATTAAACCCAAAAGCTGTAGAGGTAAGTGAAAAGTATGTAAAAATCTTCCAGTCACACACAATAACCACATTTTTAACCAATTTCACATCTTCTGATTGGACTCTCACATCCACTGATCCTGCATTTGTCAATCAGTGAAGTTAATGGCCTCGTTTACACTGCAGGTCTTGATGCCAAATCTGATCTGTTGCCTATATCCGATGTTTTTGACAGTCTGTTTACAATTGTGACCCATATCTGATTCATGTGTTTACACTTGCCATACCGTCTGAAACATTGCGAATGTGTTGTTGTCATGTACAGCCTCCACATGTGCTTCCTCATGAGAATAATGTGACTTGTGCTGACAAAACAAGTCAAAATGATTTATGATTTGATGAAATCGGGCAACCCATTTGAACTCATTGAAGTCACCCATTTGAAGTCGATATTGAAGTCTTATTATTAATTACTATATTAATAATCACAATACAGCTATTTTAATTGTATCTTTGCTATTATAAATAAGAATAGATGCAAAAAAAAAAAACTGTAAAAGTAGCCTAGAAAAAAAAAATGCATTACTGTTGTCATTTTATATCTAAACTATACGAAAATGTACGAAAAACAATCAAATGTAAAATTACTTAAGCATGTTCATTACAAATAAATTGATTATTAAAACCACAAAAGCAGTTCAATGAAGTGCAGCGAGTGATTTCCTCTTTTCTTTTATTGTTAGATTAACATTATGATAATGCTACAGACGTCACTGTAATGCATGGATCTAATATAATGTTACACATCAGATGTTTTCCCCCAAGCGTTTGCTTAAAACAGAGCAGATTATGTCTGCTTGAATTCTGAAATACTGTAATACTGTATATGTATTTATCGGGGTCACACACCGTCACCGGTATTTGCACAAACTTTGGATAACAGTCAGCGCGAGAAGCGGAGAAAATGTACTAATAATTTTTTATACTTTTTTTTTTTTTTTTGGACTGTAGCTCAAAATAGCCTATGCAAATTTACACTCATTTTGATACACAGGTCACATATGATGTCATTAAACTGTGTAGAATTACCAAATTGTCGCAGTTTTAATAATGTACAGAACACAATGCCTCATTTACATGACAGTCACATTGGCACGTATCTGATTTATATCTAATTTATTTCCATATATGAATGAGGCCTAAAACCAATCTCGAAATATCCGAATGCATGCATTTTTTTCCTGTTTACACTGTCATAGAACAGATCCGATCTGAATTGGGGCACATTTAACTGGCAGTGTAAAAGAGGCCTTTGACTCTGTTCAATCATCAAAGTTTAGACTCTGACAGCCGTTCTACAGAAATGTGCATGTGTGGTAGAGATGTGTGCCACTTTACTTTGCAGGTAGGACGTTTGGTACTGAGGTGGCGATTCTTCATGATAAACTACACTCTGCACAATTCCATGGACTGGATTTAAAAGATTTGGGTCCTGACACAGCGACAACAAAGTATTGATCTTTGAGTCCAGGAGGTTGTGACTGAAACAAAAGTCAACATACAACAATGAGAGCCTCATTTCATCATTCTGTGTCAAATGTATTGAAGAGCAGATGAGCTGGAGTTGGACTTACACAACAGGAAAGACCTTTGGGAAGACAACACTGGCCTCCGCTAGAAACTCATACAGGATCCTCTGCTCAAATTCATCCGATGTGTTTTTCACTTGAGTGGCCTGAAAAATCATTGAACAAGACAGATGAGTCAAAATTCAGAGGATAGAGGTTTGGATCGGTGTTAAAAGAAATGGCATCTAGCGGGGGGTTTAAAGGAAATGGCAGAGGAACAGAAAATTAAAAATTAACAAATTTAAACTCTAACAAAGTGCAAACTCTCTGTGAATCTGTGAATGAGGAAGTGAAAAGAGAGACTTAATTCAGTCTGAGAAAGGAAGACATTACCAGCACAGTAAGAAGCAGTGCCTGGATTTTAGGATCTGTGAGAACTTCCTCATTAAGCAGGACATTGGACTCAGACACCGAGACCTTCCGCAGGTGGTGATGTGACATTCTTGGGGTTTCTTTCAACAGGAAACAAAAATGTATAAATGGATGCAAACATAGAGAATGAGTTCACTTCTTTGTGGCGCTCACCAATTTCATATTCGTTTTCAGCGACTCTTCTCATCTTGGGCGGAGTTGTGATACCCGATTCTATTTCAGGCCTCTTCGGTGCTTTGCTGTCTGATATCAGATGGTCAAAACTTTTTCTGGTGCCTAAGAGAAACATTTTAAGATCATTAAAACTAGGGTTGCATGATACTGGAGTTTTGCTAATATCCGATATGGTGATATTTTTCAGATCACATTGGCTGATAGCCAATGCCGACTCATGACTTTATGACATTAGAGCTTTATTTATACAGAATATCTGATGTTATAGTGTATTTTACTTTTCATTTTATTACAAGTAGGCCTACCTAAATAAAACACCTTTGTGGATGGGCAATATGGGAGGCTGCGCACACGCTACTGACTGATAACTCTATCATACACTGGACGTCACTCTGTATGTGCATTCTCAAATTAAATGCATCTGTCCAAAAAATATGAATCTAATCACCATTCAGGCAAAAGAATTTAAGAATGACCACACTGCTGATTTGATCTTATCGCTAGCACACCAAGAGCACATTTGTCTTATCTTCAAGGCATCAGCATACATTTTTTCAAATCGGCCAATGCCAGTTTATATTTTAAGCCTTTAACAGCTGATTCCGATAATATCGTGCATACCTAATTAAAACCACTAACACAAACTAATAGTGAAAAGCATTAAGTTTAGACAGAGTCTATATCTAGGACATTGTTTTCATAAAACAACATTAAGTTACCTAGAAGCTTCTTGGTGTTGACCTGGGAAGGTTGCCCCATGTCCAGGCTCATGGATTTGCGCGTTCGTGGGCTGATCTGCCCCACTATGGGGTACTGGGCCACCAAGTACCGTTCTGAGACGTTTGGGGATGCCCACATATGGCTTTCCTGCAGCATTCTGGATGACAGAGATCATGCTTTATGAACTGGGAAGTAAAAGGTTTGCGTTCATCAAAAGATGATAGTATAAAGTCACCCTAATCTCCTATCTAGGTGGTACCTGCAGCTAGGATCTTCATGATGTATGGAGAACGTATCCATGGGAACACTCTCCATGGTAACATCAGAGAGGAGCAGCAACTTCCTATGTTTCAGGCTGCAGCGGCTACGAACTTCCTCTGACACTGGGAGGAGGGCTTTACAAATGCACATGCACAAACGTTACTCACTCTACTGAACCCTAAATAACCACGTAAAGACACAAACCAGAGAAGACAGAGGAAAAAGGGGGAGATTACCTGCCAGATATGCAACGCTCTGTGTGTTCACCTCAAACTTATCACAGTTCAGGTGTTTTCCAACCAAAGCCAACAGCATGTGCAGGATCCGGATGGTGCGTGCCACTGTGGTGGGAGATGGGTGTCTGAACCCTGCCCAAAACAAACAGAAATGTGATAGTTTCCCAACAAACACACACAATGTTTAAATATTTTTTGCATTAGACCCACTCAATACCTTTCAACAGGTGCCCGACCAAAGCGAAATTAAAGTTGGAGTTGAAGTTGAGACCAACAAAATGGTCCATCTGTTTACAGTGCCATTCCAGTGGCTGACGAATCTCCATAAACACCTCCTCAGGACTCTGAGAGACAGACAAGACAGATACTTATGCCTTCACTAGTTCACGTTACATTTTTAAGCTCAAATATTCTGTGTAGTTGTGTCATTAGCATACTACAGTGTAAACTAAATGTCAACTTTCATTTGAAGTACTTCAAATTATACACTGGTTACCAAAGACACTGTAGAATTGCCTTATTTGGAAGTGTATTTGTCACTTATGATTAATTTATTCTGTAACCGAAGCTGGCCAATAACCGGTGGTTTCCAAGTGGCGTGGGACTACATATGTTTGTGCATGTGCTACAATTTGACATATGAGAGAGTGTTATATTAGAACCTTGTCGTTGAAGACTCGCAGACTATCGAGTGTGTGTAGGTTTTGTTCCAGCAGGGCTGTTCCGGCTGAGTACAGATTCACCTCATCCAACTGCAGCACGGCCACAGCGACCCAGAATAGTGCTTTGTGCATTGGTGAGTCCTGAGTGACACCACATAGTTAAACAAGTCACACATTCTCACACACACACACACACACACATAGTCTTATCTAAGAACACTGTCATTTGATACCTTGTTGAGTAGAGGCTGTAGTTTAGTGAGGGCAATGACGGTTGCTTCGATCAGCACCTGGCTGTTATAGTTATCAGGACCCTTCAGGCAGCTCTCCAAACCCTAAGAAAAAAAAACAGTTCTTTTTAAGCGACAGAAAAGATTACTGAAATTATCACCCAAGACGATCAGAACATACAGCATAGCACATCAAAATGTACCACCTTCCAGAGCAGAGTAATTACAGTACACAATACAGCTGCTTCAAAGGAAAACTGACAGTGTAGAAAGGTTCTTACCCGGTCGATGCTGAGGAGAGGGCTGGCCTTGCTCAGGATCCGTATGATTTGTTTAATTTGAGTATGTGTGACACGTTTACTTATGCAGCCAAATACCACGAGAGCCCGCGGCTGCAGGGACGGATTGTACTGAAATGCAAACCTGCACATTAAACACACACAAGTTCATTATGAATCTGACTTGAACATATACCAGGGAACTCAAACTTTTGTTTATTAGTAAATTATTCCAAAATTAATTTATACAGAGCAGAGTTCACATACTTCTGCGCCAGATCGGTCCACTGGTCCAGCCATTTACAACCTGGAATGTCCCTCATACATGCCTAAACACAAAGGGGAAAACCCAATTGAACCATTTAACACTTTTAAGCATGGCAAAAAAAGAAATATATAGAGAAATGAAACAAACGGATGCATAACATTTGATCTTTATCTTAAGGTCTGAGTACAGGGGCGTTGCACAAGATCCCCCCCCCCCCCCCCCATGAAAATATAAAGGTAAAATAAAATATATTCCAGACTTTTCAAGGGCTCTCTCTTCCTTTGGGGCCATGGTAATCAGTACTGGTTTTACCCCCAGTCCGACGCCCCTGTCTGAGTATAAAAAGCAAGCATTTAAATGAACTAAACTACCATTTTCTTGTGAACACAGATCAGTTACTACTAACAGAACTGCTAGCACTTTCTTGAAAGAACACTGCAAAACCAACTTAAAGGAGCATTGCGTAGGTTCTGAAATTTCTAACCGTTACTGACACCAGTGGTCGTTAGAGGAACTGCAGCCAGTCTCATGCTTGTTCTCAGTGCGCACGCTCTTTTTTTTTTTTTTACTTACGAGGAGTGTCCGTGGGTGTCTGAATTGTGCTGGAGGCTGGTCGCTTCTTTCCATCCACAGAGTCCATCTGAAAACACTATTGCCGCTGCTTACTATAATGGCTGGCGTGCCGTACGGTTGTAAGCCCAAGTAGACGAGAACGCACATGAAGTCACATTTTGTGAATTTTCGCGCAAATTCGGGCCCGACTCCTCCACACACAATTGAGCCTACAGGCTGATAGAGGCAACCGTGGTGGACAGTCGAGGTGTCATTCTTTTTTTTACATCATGGTGGGCTCATACATGTACAACTGAAAACTCTATCTTAAAGTTTATTTTTAAGTAAAAACCTCCACATAGCTCCTTTAAGGCATCACATGAACAATAAGTACAAAATGCTGGTCAAAGCAACACAAATCTGATATTAAATAGCTATATAATAGCTTTTTCACTTACTGCTTTACCACACCGGGCCTGATTATGAAGTATACCATACCTCCATGATCTCCAGCAATGCCTCGGTAACCGTCTCCAGGGATGACAGCGCAAAGGTCTCTCTCTCATAAGAGCCGGGAGAAAACGAACGATCCCTGTAGCTGGAACGAAAGGCGATGACCGCAGCCGATTTGACTTTGCTGATGCCGAACAGCAGGTAGAACTTTGGCAGGGAGAACTCTGTGAGACTTAGACGCAACACCTGCTTGGTCTCCTCTGCACAACAGAAGAACAAGAGACTTCAGTCATCAATAAATCACTGGTCCATGAAAACATCTATCAAAAATGTCAGCTTACCGCTGAAACTCAGCTGGGAGCATGTGCACAGGGAGTGGATGATGTTGATAACCAGGCCATGTGTTGATGCCCGCAGGGAAAGAGGCCCAGTGGCCACCAGCAGGGTCACAACATGGAAGAGGTAGGGCAGGTGGGCGGCTACATCCAGAGAGTTGTTGAAGGACAGCATGAGCATGTACCTGGCCAGGATAGCGATATCATCCCACATCAGGTGCTGCTCCAGTGTCGGTGTGGGTGATAGACACGTCTTATCAATGATTTTACACATCCGAATGATCACCTGTGGATCAGCATGAAGGCAAATTTAGATGAGAGAATTCCAGCATTGTTGTGGTAAACTAACATTTTTTAAATAATAAACTATTACAAATCTGTTTCAGTAAATTAAATAAAGTTCACATAAAACTAAATATAGAATGGTGAATATAACATATTTAACATTATAGAAATATAAGTTGAAAAACCTAAACTTTGAAATGCTTCCTTGGCAACTTACTCAAATAAGTTGAAGTACTAAAACTGTTATAAAAAATTACAAAATCATGAAATTATTAAACATTTCATTAATAAGAAATCTGAAAATAGAAATATAAAAAACTTAAATATTATAGAAAATAAACAATACTAAAATATATAAGAAAGTATATATAAAAATAAAATAAAAATATATATAATAAAATGTATAAATAATACTAAAATAACAATACATAAAGGAATATTTTTTAAAAAATCCTGTTTCCCATTAACATTAGAACAGCTTTTAGGATTGTTCTGCTTGGAAAGAATTTGTTTGAAATAATCTTTCAATGTTAAAATTTGTATCGTTCACAGAACCCAGCTGAGCATAATGAACCATCCAAAAGCCCATGACCTGAGCACCATCACTATCTCTCATGACAGAGAGACACAGAAACAGACAAGGTGGTTAAAGATCATAAGAACAACAGCGAGAGAGAAAGAAACCAACCAAACCACAAAGTGCTTATATAATTAGAGCTGTTGTTACAGAATCACATCATGTAACATCCTTTGTGTTCTTAAAATTGGGACCTCAGCCTGTTCCATACAAAATGTGTGTGTGTGCATGTGTGTGTGTGTGTGTGTGCATACCTTGCTAGACACCAGTTTGACGTTCCCAGAGGCCAAAGCCACTGCTGTGTCTGCCATCACTTCAGCTTTGATGGATCCGAGACCTCCTGTTGCACTGGTTTTAATAAAACTGTCCAGAACTACATCAAGTAGATCTGTTATCTGCAGACACAGGAAGTGGCCATCATCTCACCATATACATGCTTTCTAAAGTGTAAGTACATATCTTTAAGGAAGTGACTGCTACATGAATATGACTAGGGAACGGCAAAAAGCAATGCAGAACTTGTGTTAATCGTGAAAATGTGTTATTCACATATTTATTTTGCAGTTCCTCATAAGCCTTTACACACCTCCTGCAATACCCCAAATCAAAGGCGTTCCGCACGTTTGTCACATAAGTTAAGTCACCTTTATTTATATAGTGCTTTATACAATGCAGATTGTATCAAAGCAGCTTTACCGTGCAAAATGCATAAATACATTTCAGTTCCGTTACCTGTCCCAGGCTTCCCCAGATCTTGGCCTGAATGGATGGATACATCTGCTTTTCGTTGATTGTCATGGTAATGAGTTTGTCCAGAATGGCAGTGACTCGTTGACGCCTGGCATCGTCGCTGTGCTTGCAGAAGCGTACCAAGTTCAGCAGCCAGGGAGTCATATACTCCAAACACAGGTGCTTTAGTTCTATACCTGCATTTACAGAGGAAAGTTATTGGTTACCAGAACACTTCTTAACTCCATATATAAAACGGAGAATGCAAGTAATGATCTGAAATGGCTGGAGGATCTCAAGGGTCTTTTGAGTTTAATTGAGGGTTTAATGGGACACTAACTGGACTTGCTGAAGCCAGAGATACACTCTTCCAGGAACTCCAGGGTCAGGTGAGGCTCATTAGCTGCTAGAGTCTTGCTAATGGACACGATGAAGAGGGTGTTATTGGCAGGGATGCAGAGGCCGGAGGTCTCCAGCAGTTGGCCTTCAATCTTCAAGTTAAAGGTGCATGTTAAGGCACACAGGAGGTTGTAAGCTGCAGACCTATAAAACAAAACAAAGACAGAAATATTCAAGAATGTATACACTGGTAAACATCTAACCACTGTTGATTTAAATATGTTTTGTTTTAGGATAACTGATCACCTTAAACTGGGGTCACAGCTGCCCAGGTTGAGGAGAGCGATATTGAGAAGGGTCCCCGGGACATCTTTGGGCCTAATTTTGGTGTGCTGGGGAATGGAGTCAGGCTGAGAGAGTTCCCAACGTGTACGGATGTGGATAATCGAGTGAACTATGCTCTCACACTCCTGGTGCATGAAGGTTAACGGCGTGCCCTGGTTAGCTATGGTCAGTGTGAACTGATTTTCATCCACTAGGCAGATCTCCTCGATCTCTGAAGCATAGTAGATGTCATTGAGGAAGACAGACTGACCCAAGACTCGTGTTCGTTCGGCTGAGGTCACCTGCACTGCTGTACTGCCCACCTGGAGGACAGACAGAATCAAACATATTGAGACAAATCAAAAAAAGTGAAACCAAGCTTTAAGAAGAGGTATTCATCTTTCTTCACACACCTTAATGGACACTTTGGTGTCTTTGTGGGCCAGTTTTAGGGCATTATGAAAGACCTTCAGGTCTTCTTCCAGTGCAAGAGTAGCTGCCGGAAGCTTCTGTTGCTCTGGTTCCACATACTCAGCCAGCCGTGCGGGCGAGTCAATGAACAGTAATTTCTTACTGCCCTTGAGGCCCGTCAGCAGTCTCTCATGGTATTTGGTGTATTCTCGTACCCAAGTGTTACAGTTATAGATGTAGATGGCAGCCACATTCTCATAAGCAAATCCTGGAAATACAACAAACCATTTGGAGAGGAAGTCGGTCTTGAAGCGGCTGCTCGGACCAGCATGCGTCAAGTCCACTACTAGCTCGTAGGGCTTGGCGTAGTACGGTTTGAGGGTGAGAAGGACGTGGTATATGAGTAAGTCCCCATTAATCTGTCCTGTCTTGAATCTGTGAAGGAGAGGAAAACAGATAAAATGGAAACAATGGCCTGCAAACCCACCGAATACTGTTATTATTAGGCTCCTGATAACTATAAAAAGACAAATGCTTGACAAAGCCATTAGTGATAGGAAGTTTGGATCATTTTACCGACTCGGACCTTTGGGTATCGTTCAGCGAAATGAATAAATCTTTTTGAGTCATTTTGTTCATTTTACTAAATATAATTAAAATCTTACGTGCCACAAGGATGCGCGGTTTAAATATGTATTGAGTTTTGATTTGAAATAAAACAGCGCATCCTTGTGTCACGGAGGACCCAGACGAGCATACGCAGCATGATGATATGGAGTGAATTATTGAATAAAGTCGTTATTTTTTGTTTTCTTCGCTTACAGTGTTTCAATTTAGGGTGGAGTATCCCTTGAATGAACGACTCGAAAAACCCAAAGACTCATGAGATGAACTAATTAACTCTCTTTCCGGCTCAGACTCCATTGTCTGAAACCGGTGAGCTACTAGTACCAGTACAGAACCTATAGAATTTTGCGTATGAGCAACTGAACAAATCACTCTCCAAAACAACTTGTTCTTCCCAAGTCACATTTAAGATTCATTCAAAATGAACGAATTGTTCAAGAACGACCCATCACTAAAAGCCATCCATTCGAATTTCCAATGGTCATAAAAGCTTAAAGGTTATAAAAAGAGACTAAATGTCAATACAGGCTGAAATCATGGGTGAATACCCCATGAAATGCACTTGATTATGCTTTACAAAATGTAAAATGTGCTGTCTAATGAGGTCTTTGCACATATTCCTAGCCTTAAATTTGACAAAAACACACAATGACTTTAGCCACACATCGGTTTATGTGCATGCCTAATATAAGAGGGCAAACAGAAGTGAAAGAACAGACAGGAAACTCATCGCTGGTTAATGAGTGTTTGCACTTTAAAATTAACACTTCTGCTCAAATCTACAGTGTGCATACAGCCACGCAGAGCCATTCCAGCCTCTTCAGATAACAGAACATCAGAACAAACTAGTAACAGACCGAAAAGGTAAGAAACAAATTTATTTTTGTTACGTATTTTATTTTGTTATTTTTTAAGCTACTCAATTTTATTTCAGCAATTTAATAAAAAAGTGGCAAAGGTATATAAATTGTGATAAATAGTACATAAATTAAGGAACATAAAATTATATATAATTACTAATATACTAAGTTTCATGCACACTGTGGATATATTAAAAATGAAAGAAAATGTAATATATTGCATTAAATTCATCTGCTGTACACGAAGAACTAAGCAAGAAAAAAGAATCCAACGATAAACATTCAAAAATAAAATTTCAAACACACACACATACATACAGTATCAGGGTTCCAAACAAAACAAAAAAATCGAGTAAGGAGCCATTAGCTCCTATAAGAAAAAAGCTTAAGCGACAAATAATTTTTTTGGTGCCACAGAATAAACATGGTTTATTTCATTATTTTTATTATTATAATTTATTTATTTTACATTTTAACTTTTCAATCCTACTGTCATGTGTTTATGTTTCATCTTTCCTCGACTTTATCAGCATTTAAATCCATCTTGTAGATGACCTGGGAACTAGGGCTGTGCGATTTGAGTCTGCGCGATTTCTAAATCGCTTTATAGCAAGATTTTCCGTGGCCCTGACCTCACGCAATATGTTAACTGAGCCAATCAGGATGCAGCGCGCCTAAGTGGAGTGCGAGAACAGAGCAGACTAGGCATATGCCTAACTCCATGTTCACACTCTGTTTGTGATGCGTAGCCATCTGATGATGTAATACATATGAAATGTG
Source organism: Carassius auratus (assembly GCF_003368295.1). Taxonomy (NCBI): domain Eukaryota; kingdom Metazoa; phylum Chordata; class Actinopteri; order Cypriniformes; family Cyprinidae; genus Carassius; species Carassius auratus. The sequence goes on along the minus strand of NC_039277.1, from coordinate 13,197,904 downwards.
CATTTCTTTCTGGCGTTCATGGCGAGTCTGCATTGTCAACTTCATCTTTGCAGTGACACAGAAAACACCAGTTTATTACTAAACAATAAAGTTACTCCTGGCATATTTTCGAACCAGCAGGCCATTCTGGGTTGAGCGAGACCCACGGAATGAGCGAGCGGATCGGGATATTCTGAAAAGTGCTCTCCGTTCACGAGCTCTGATTGGAACAAACCCGAGCCTGTCTGCTGACCTTGCAGAAATATACAAATAGACATAGCCAGACTAGACTATTTTAGTACAAATTATGAGCTTACTGACGATTTTGTATAATTCTTGACAAAATTATAATAGATTACTTTTTTTTTTTTTGCCTAGTTAGTTTTGCCTACGTTCCTAGGGCCCAATGAGCTTTTAGCTATTGCTAGATGTGAAGTGCACTTCAAATAATGAAGTTCACACATTAACAGATCACAGCATAGACCTAATATCTTAAGAAGCAGCCATATTATTAATGATAATAAACGAGAATTGTTAATGATATTGCCAATATCCACATAGCACGCTGTTTTTCTGCATTTTCTCTTCAAGTCTCCATCATTTCTCTCTCTCACACGCTGTTCAACTGTGTGTGTGATCACTGCTGTGTGGCAGAGATGAAGACTGTTTGAAACTCTTTTTCCAGTAAATCTTTGTTGCGCATCATCTCAGTTTAATGCATGGAAAAAAGTTACATGCACACTTTAAAATTGATAACGTACATACATAGGCCTTAACTCGCAATAAAAAAAAGTGATTTAATATTTATGGTCGCAAATGCGACTTGTTTTAATCACAGTTTGGAGCCCTGTATATGTATGTGTGTGTGTGTGTGTGTGTGTGTGTGAGACCATGGATCACAAAACCAATCTTAAGTGTCTTGATGTATGGTTTATTAGGATCTGACAATATTGGGCAGAGATACAACTATTTTAGAATCTGGAATCTGAGGGTGCAAAAAAAATCTAAATACTGAGAAAATCACCTTTAAAGTTGTCCAAATGAATTCTTAGCAATGAATATTACTAATCAAAAAATACTTTTTTATATATTTACAGTAGGAAATGCACAAAATATCTTCATGGAACATGATCTTTACTTAATATCCTAATGATTTTTTGGCATAAAAGAAAGATCGACAATGCCAATTCAATATACCCCAGCAACTTAAGACATTGATAAGAAATCAACTCAACAGAAATTGATTCATTAGGACCAAAAGTGCCCTTTAGTGTTGGTGATTAAAGGGACAGGGGCAGGGACATTCATTTGATCTTGAAGATAGATTGGAAGAAAAATTGTATACATAATGTCTTAAAGTTTAAAAGAAAGTAAAATAACAAAACTTCTTATTTCTCTTATGTCTTGCAGAACCATGATAAGCCCCAGATCAGTTTATTTTGTATACTTTGCATTGATCTTCGGAACGCCACCTGCTAAAGCCACAGATAACAACAACTCAACACCAATCAAACCCACACCAATCGAACCCACAAATAACAAAACACCAATCGAACCCACAAATAACAAAACACCAATCGAACCCACAGATAACAACACAACATCAATCGAACCCACAGATAACAACACAACATCAATCGAACCCACAGTTAACAACACAACACCAATCGAACCCACAGTTAACAACACAACACCAATCGAACCCACAAATAACAAAACACCAATCGAACCCACAGATAACAACACAACACCAATCAAACCCACAGATAACAACACAATACCAATCGAACCCACAGATAACAACAACAACACAACACCAATCAAAGCCACACCAACATCCAACAATAATAAGCAGACAACCAAACTTAACTCTGCAGCGACAACAAATAAACTATCATTCTGCACTCAGACCACTCCTAAACCCAAGGAAGGACACCGTATTTTCTCTCTACCAATTGGTGAAGATAACCTGATACTGATTGTGGTTGCTCTCACAGTGGGCTGTTTGGCATTATTGCTGACCACACTGATATGCACCTGCCAGGTTTGTCACCTGAGAGGAATTATCTCTAGTCTCCAGCATCATAATGGCAACACTGACCAACATGCCAAAAGAGAGAAGAGTGAATCGCCATGCAGGGATGAAGGCCAAGGGGACGGGCAGCCAACTGAGACCTGCCTTATGCTATCAGAAGTCACTGCAGCACAAGAGGAGAGTAGAGAGTATGAGATGAACAATACTGAGCCACCTGTGAAGCACTCAAATGGAGACATCACCCAAGAGAACAGTCTCGATGCCTGATGCAAAAGCACCAGAGAGCTCCAACACAGGGGTGTGATCGCTGTCACACAACTCCCCCTGGTGGCATTTAAAGTCTTCACCTGCTTAAGCTTTCACTGTTATCTGCTGCATAAGACTCAGGAAGGTGATCTTAAATCTGAACACACACACACACAAACACACATACATATATATATTTAAAGAACTGTAAATAAAATGAGCAAATAAGCCTTTATTTTTTACCCTTTATTTTACCAGGTGATGTCCCATTGAGATATTCAAATCTCTTTTACAAGGGAGCCCTTTGTCACTCTCAACATTGTTTTTCTTAATTTAGTCTATAACATTATTGTATGACCATGTTTCAAATGTGTGCATTTATGTTGTCTGTATTTTAAATAATGTATCTATATTTTGTTCACAATACAAAAATAAATCTTTAAAACATCCTGTTAACCTGACCCCCCCCCCCCCCCCCCCCCATTATGGGACAGCTGAAAGTGCTCTACCTAACTCTAAAATGTAACAGTTTCCTACTTCATTGTGTTACAAACGTAATTTTGGTGTCTTTGGAAAGAAATTCCTTTGGGCTTTACTTTTTATCAAACAGATTTGATCATGCTCAAAAATATTAAAACACTGAAGTGCCTTGAATTTTGTTTTAACACACTTAATTTTTTTTAATATATATAAAAATACATGAAGTCAGTCCTAGAGCAATCTAGAAAAGTAATGGGTTGAAAGTCACATGTCTCACGAGTTTCTATTTCAAATCTGAATAATATATCATGAAAAATGAGACTCCAACTGTTTTGAAGGCTTCTACAAACTATTTAGTCAGTAAACATACCACTGCATAGTTTTTTTCAATTATAAAACACTAGACAGTAACTTAGACATCATATATGTGATTTATTTGAGCACTAGAAAAATACAATAAGAATAATTTGAGTAAGAAAAATAAAAAAGATGTAACTTTGTATGCCAATTACAGAAAATCCTGAGATTGCTAGAAATGCAGCGTTTACAATTAATTACAATGCAAATAAGTGCTGATGGCCACTTATAGAGATTGTAATAATATAAATGCGCCATAAAGTAAATAATCCACTCTCTCTATTTTTATATAGACGCGTTCACTTTGATAGCTGTGATTACACAGTAATAGCGAGCTGATTTGCGCTGATTTGCACATTTAAACAGATGGTAATCATGCAGATACATTCACATTCAACATAAAACACACTCTCACATATATAAAAACTGTTGAAAAATAAAACAGATAAAGAAAAAGGCGATCGCTATCAGTTCCGCCTCCATCAGATGACAGGTGCGTCAGAGCGCATCACGAGAGAGCGCCAGAATTCCAATATACTATCTTTTGCCTATCTTTCATTCATTCTTTTTTGTAGATCGTCTCATTCTGTTTGTGACACTGTACGCTGCAAAACCATGCATTTTTTTTTTACTACCAAGACACAGTTTCTTAGTGCGAGTTATTCCACAGCGGACACAAAAAGTTCTGTCACTGAAGAACTGAAATGAAAACAAAGGAATTATGATCCATATTACAACATTATTGCTTCGTTGGACAAAACGTGCTCCATGAGTTGTTGTTCAGTGGACCCTTACCTTTCTAACTAAACTGGGATTTACAGCTGTGGATGTGTTTATGACTTGTTATTACGACGGATCTGGTATGTACTGCGTTTCTATTATTCATGTTTTGATGTATACTGCTTACACAAATCTAGCAAATACAGTCTTCATAAGCTTTCCATTGAAAAACATTGATCAGTCATCGATGCTTGAGGCTTAGATATTTATAATAATATATAGTTTGTCAAGATTAAATTTGTCCCGTTTCATTTAATCTATCCGTAAAAATTGACATGCTAATTGAGGGGAGTTGAGGATGCGGGTGTTCTGGTGCAGGTTAACAGGTTTTAAATGAGATATATGTAGTTGAAAAACAAAAACATGTATGATAAGACTATTTGCCATTTCTTTTAATGAATTCTAATTATTTTACCTGAAAACAATCAGATTCATCCAATTTGAAGCGTATCTTGTTTTAAGGATGTTCTAATAGTTTTAGTTAAAGAAAAACTGACACAAACAATGACTGTGTGCAGTTTTGTGTTTCTGTAAAATAAAACAATTCTTTGTCTTTATTTCAAACCTTTATAAACTATACAAGACTTGGGGTTTCTCATCTGAATCAAAACCTAGGTCAAATTAAGATAAATTAAATCCACACCATTTCATTTTGTAGCATCACACCACCATGAGAAAATACATCATTTTACAGCCACACCCATGTTTCTGCTATTCATTCACATTTAACAGATGATCACGTGATCTACTGTTTTATATTTTCAGCATGTTATAAATAGTAAAGCAAACCATCCAGGGCAGTTCATAAATGAAACGCCTTCTCTGACTTTATGATTCTGATCTTTGTGAAGAGAGACAGAGGAACATCCTAGAAATGGTAAGAAACATTTTGACAAAGAAACTTTATTGTTTGAGTGTTATTTGGTTGATAATTCCAGTTAGAAAACTTTGTATGCAGTACTGAAGTCAAACACCACTGAGAAGAATTTAATAGATTAAATAACCTTAAATAGAAAAATGAATGTGATCATTATACTCTATAAATATAATGCTGGAATATCTATAGTTCTTCAATTATGTATTTCTGACTGGCTGAAAAGACACTGTTGTTTAATATAAATACATCATATTTAAAATATGCATATATAATAACTTGAACAGCTGTAGATAGTTAAACTCTTATGTGAATGGAGTTATTGTATACGTACTTTATTAATAGGACAATCTCCTGAGGAAACAGTATTTTATATGAAATATAAATATATTTGTTTAATAATACAAATGTAAATAAATAAACATATAAAATATAAAGTTAAATATTTATGTCTGTTTTGTTCTCTCTCTATAGACATAAAAATCAAATATTAAACATGGAGCTATTTAGACCTTGTTTGTTCTTTTATCTGTTGGCCATTTTGCTGTCACTGAGCATCTCTTTGACCACAAACTCGAACCCCACCACTGCAGAAACACTTCAGTGGAAGGGTGGAGATGGTGTGAAAAGGTCACGAGTGAGAAGGCAGAACCTAGACCTACAAAATGCATTACGTTTACCAGAAAAGGCTTATGCTTTCTTTATGTTATGGAGACTTCTGGATGAAATGTACAACGATGCAAACACCATCAAACCATTAATGACAATGCCAGACAAACTGGAATTTACAACACCAGAAGGGCCAAAGATCATGGAGACTGAGGTGAAAACATCTTCAGTTCACGTACAGGAACAAAGCACTCATTCCACTGGTATGACTGGTACAAATAACTCTACAGCTATGCCGTCCTTCCCTACTCACTCATTACCAGACTCACAGAAAACAACTCAATTAGAAGATTTACAACTAGTGGGACAATCAACTCAACGACTCCAGACCACAATACAGAAAATTACAGAATTCAATCAAGCTACAGAGCAACATATCCCAGATTCCACAACATTTAAAATTCTCACCATTGCATCAGAGGAAACATCTACAATTGCCATACATGAACAAATTGACCACTTCACTGGCATTAATATTATAAATAACTCCACTGCTATGGCGTCCTTTCCCACTCACTCATCATTCCCAGACTCACAGGAAACAACTCAATCAGGAGATTCAAAACTAGCTAAAGAATCAACTCAACAACTCCAGATCACAATACAGAAAATTACAGAATTCAATCAAGCTATAGAGCAACATATCCCTGATTCCAAAACATTTGAAATGTCCACCACTACATCTGAAGAACCTTCTACAATTGCCATACATGAACAAATTGACCACTTCACTGGAATTAATAGTATAAATAACTCCACTGCTATGGCATCCTTCCCCACTCACCCATTTCTATCAGAAACAACTCAATCAGGAGAAACAACTCAATCAGATTCACAACTAGCCGAGGAATCAACTCAACGACTCCAGACCACAATACAGAAAATTACAGAATTCAATCAAGCTAAAGAGCAACATATCCCTGATTCTATAACATTTAAATTTCCCACCACAGCATCAGAAGAACCTTCTACAATTGCCATACATGAACAAATTGACCACTTAACTGGCATTAATGGCATAAATAACTCTACAGCTATGGATACTCTACCCACTCAATCATCATTTCCAGACTCACAGGAAACAACTCAATCTGGAGATTCAGAACTAGCTGAAGAATCAACTCAACGACCCCAGACCACAATACAGAATATTCCTTCCATACATGAACAAATTGACCACTTCACTGGCATTAATAGTATAAATAACTCCACTTCTATGGCGTCCTTCCCCACTCATTCATCATTACCAGACTCACAAGAAACAACTCAATCACGAGATTCACAACTAGCTGAAGATTCAACTCAACAACCCCAGACCACAATACAGAATATTCCTTCCATACATGAACAAATCAACCGCTTCACTGGCATTAATGGCATAAATAACTCTACAGCTATGGCGTCTCTACCCACTCAATCATCATTTCCAGATTCACAAGAAACAACTAAATCAGGAGATTCACAACTAGCTGAAGAATCAACTCAACGACTCCAGACCACAATACAGAAAATTACACAACCCAGTGAAGTTACAGAGCAACACATCCCTGATTCCTCAACATTTAAATTTCCCACCACAGCAGCAGAAGATCCTTCTACAATTGCCATACATGAACAAATCGACCACTTGACTGGTATTAATGATACAAATAACTCCACTGCTATGGCGTCCTTCCCCACTCATTCATCATTACCAGACTCACAAGAAACAACTCAATCACGAGATTCACAACTAGCTGAAGAATCAACTCAACAACCCCAGACCACAATACAGAATATTCCTTCCATACATGAACAAATTGATCACTTCACTGGCATTAATGGCATAAATAACTCTACAGCTATGGCGTCTCTACCCACTCAATCATCATTTCCAGATTCACAAGAAACAACTCAATCAAGAGATTCACAACTAGCTGAAGAATCAACTCAACGACTCCAGACCACAATACAGAAAATTACACAACCCAGTGAAGTTACAGAGCAACACATCCTTGATTCCTCAACATTTAAATTTCCCACCACAGCAGCAGAAGATCCTTCTACAATTGCCATACATGAACAAATTGACCACTTAACTGGCATTAATGGCATAAATAACTCTACAGCTATGGATACTCTACCCACTCAATCATCATTTCCAGACTCACAGGAAACAACTCAATCTGGAGATTCAGAACTAGCTGAAGAATCAACTCAACGACCCCAGACCACAATACAGAATATTCCTTCCATACATGAACAAATTGACCACTTCACTGGCATTAATAGTATAAATAACTCCACTTCTATGGCGTCCTTCCCCACTCATTCATCATTACCAGACTCACAAGAAACAACTCAATCACGAGATTCACAACTAGCTGAAGAATCAACTCAACAACCCCAGACCACAATACAGAATATTCCTTCCATACATGAACAAATCAACCGCTTCACTGGCATTAATGGCATAAATAACTCTACAGCTATGGCGTCTCTACCCACTCAATCATCATTTCCAGATTCACAAGAAACAACTCAATCAGGAGATTCACAACTAGCTGAAGAATCAACTCAACGACTCCAGACCACAATACAGAAAATTACACAACCCAGTGAAGTTACAGAGCAACACATCCCTGATTCCTCAACATTTAAATTTCCCACCACAGCAGCAGAAGATCCTTCTACAATTGCCATACATGAACAAATCGACCACTTGACTGGCATTAATGGCATAAATAACTCTACAGCTATGGCATCCTTACACACTCAATCATCATTACCAGACACACTGGAAACAACTCAATCAGGAGATTCAAATCTAGCAAAAGAATCAACTCAACAACTCCAGACCACAATACAGAATATTCCTTCCATACTTGAACAAATCGACTACTTCACTGGCATTAATGATACAAATAACTTCACTTCTAAGGCGTCCTTCCCCACTCATTCATCATTACCAGACTCACAAGAAACAACTCAATCAGGAGATTCACAACTAGCTGAAGAATCAACTAAATTCCTAACCACAATACAAAAAAATCATTCTATACATGAACAAATTGACCACTTCACTGGTAGTAATGGTACAAAAAACTATACAGCTATGGTGTCTCTCCCCACTCAATCATCATTTCCAGACTCACAGGAAACAACTGAATCAGGAGATTTACAACTTGCTGAACAATCAACTCAACGACTCCAGACCACAATACAGAACATTATAGAACCCAGCCAAGTTACAGAGCAACACATCCCTGATTCCACAAAATTCACTATCAAAAACTCCTCCAAAGCAGCAGAAGAACCTTTTTCAATTGCCGTACATGATCAAATCAACCGCTTCACTGGTATTAATGGCATAAATAACTCCACAGCTATGGAGTCTCTACCCACTCAATCATCATTTCCAGACTCACAGGAAACAACTCAATCTGGAGATTCAGAACTAGCTGAAGAATCAGCTCAACACTTCCACAGAACGAAACAGAAAATTCCAAAACCCATCATTCACTCTACTGGAACAAATGGTACTAATTATTCTACACCTACATCTTTTCTCACTGAACTGCCACCACAAGTGTCACAAGAAAACACCCTGTCAGGAGCTCCACAACTACTTGAACATTCAACTCAACATTTCCAGAGCCCCAAACAGAAAATGACAAAACCCAGTCTGAAAATTGTACACCTTATTGCAACCATGTCCACCCCACATCTGGCCACAACATATAGAATTCAACAGGAAACTCTACTAAAGTCTGCCATGGACCCACACATTCCAAATAATGACATACTTTCATCAACAATGGAAAATGACAACCTGCAACCAACTCCAGTTCCACAAATAACAAAGGATGAATATCCCAATATGACGCCATTCATCATGCAAAGCATTTCAAAACCAACTCCACCAGCAAGGACAAAACAAACAACTTTATTAACAGTCAAGCCTGAAATCATAAAACATCCTCCACACACTGTTTCTGTAACCTGGCAAAATGGGAAACCCAACTGGCTTGTGACAACCACAGATTGGAGAGTGTCAAAACCTACGCCACCTACATTCACATTGAAGAGGCAAATACAAGACTCCACTTCACTTCTGCTGACTCCAAAAAATATAAAGAAAAATACTCAAACACGAACAAATGATTCATTAGTAAGCAGCAAAACGGCTTCCACTTCACCTCTTCCAATCCTGATAGAGAAACATTTGTTTGACTCAGAAGGACCAGAGGAAACTTCTGTGCCAACAGGCATTAGTCTACAGGATTCCAGAACCCATCGGAGTAATGCAGAAACACAGTCACAGAGCACAACAAACAAATACACAATCCTTAACAAAATTATGTCCCAAACAAGTTTCGCGTTAGTAAAGGACACATCAAATCAAGCTCCCACAGATGGAGTGCATATGTCTCAAACTATTCCAGTCACCACAGAAAATCTCATTAAGATGTTCACTCTAAATCCAAGACCTTCAGAAAAAAATATTCATACCACATCAGTTGTAACAAATGGATTACTACAATCAAGAACACTGGAAATTCCATCCAGGATTTCAACAAAACGGGCCAATATCCATCCCACCAAAACAACGGAGTCTCGATATGAACCGACAAATCACGGACCTACAGCAGATTCAATTCCAAATGAAAATTATTCCAATAATGATCTGCTAACCGAGATGGAAAAACCAACGCAAAGCATGAGTGGACGCAAACCAAGTTTGACAACTCGTTCAACTAGATGGCACGTGTCAAAAACACAAACTATTTCACAGAAACCCAAGACATTTATTTTATCAACATACAAATCAGCTAATTCCGCAGTAGAAAATGACACGAAAACCCACAGATATATTTTTGAAGTACTTCTTGCTTTTATGTGCCTTTTGTTGCTGTTAATGGTAATCTTGCTTTGGGTAGTCTGGAGAAGATGGAAAGCCCGGCACAGGAGGAGCAACATCTGGGTAGCAGGTTCTCCTGTCCTGTGTGGAACATATCATTCAGTCTTGCAGTACAGCAGTTCACACACGGCAATGCAGATGAGGAATAAGAACAGTCAAAAGAAAAAGCAAGAAAATAGTGATATTTCTGAGACTATTGCTCTCAAGCAACAACACATATACGTTGTATAAACATGAGGATGTCAGGGACTCACGGCACTCTTACCCTCGACATGACAGCTTTTTTAACTAAACAAATTGTGAATTAACAAATTCTACAGACTTCTCAGTGAGTCACAATCTTCCAGACGACGTCTTCGTGTCTTGCATATGCAAAGACTTAACTTTACATGAACAAATGAGTGTTAAGATTACATTATATATGTTGATATTATGTGATTGTACTTTTAAAGGTTAACAATTGTTTTAATAAAAAAGCTATTTTGACCTGTATTATAACTGATATTATTCCGATTCACTAAAACAAAAACTTGTTGAAAAATGTCCATTAACTATTACTGTACATACAAATTGAATACATTTCAAAAGACTATACGTCATGTGGCAATTCCTTTCACTTTTACCTCTGACTTTTCCTTTTGCCTGGCTCACACACAAAAACACTGTGACCCACTAAAACACATGCCACAAAATCTTTTAAAATGGAGCGGGGATATGTGTTAGATGAACAGATCAATGAAGTAAGGGAAGAAAGTAGACAGCACATGTAAAACAAGAACTGAGTGCAGATGGATTTAGTAAAACATTCTATGGCATTTCTGCTTGACACACACAAACACAAATATACAGCATCATACACTCACACACAGTGCAAAGCTACATTAGTAGGCAGAGGATGTTTCATTACTGGGCAGCATTAGCAAGCTCTGAAAGAATGAAGCGATTGAGGAAGAAAAAGGGAGAGGAACGGAGAGAGAGATGGAGAGTGGCACTGAGAAGTTTCTGTACCAGCACTCTTTTGTTCAAAACGTACAAACACACACACCTGCCTGGGCAAGAACATGATGGTGAGGAGCTTTAAATACGCAAACCAAAAAGCGTGCTAGGAATTATACTACACTAAGAATTAAGAAGTGCTTCATTATTAGGGTTTTAAATTAAAACACTGAATTTTACAACACGTGTTGACTGGGTGTGAGGAACTGATTAAAATGGTGAATTGTGTTAAACGGAGATGACAGTGCTGTACTCTTACATATAGCTGACAGCATAATCAGAATAACAATTTTACTGAAATCACCAGAACATTTCTGCAAGATCAGAAATTGTGTTCATTTTAGAATTTTTCCAATTTGAAATTAGTCTTTTTCACCAGACTCAATCCCAGTAATCTAAAACTCAGACAAAACATATTCAGGTCTGAATTACAGGTTAAGTGTTGCTTAATGACTGAAGAAAGAAGGAAAACGGGAAGGAGAGGGAGGGGGAGAGAGCAAAAAAGAAAGCAAGAGGAAATTGATGCTGAATGAGGGAATCCTAAAGAGGAAACAGAGATGTCAGCACTTCCTCTCTCTCTCTTTCTTGTACCAGGGCATAGACTCTACTACATCTCCCCACCCTGCCTCTCTTTCTCTCCCCTCTGCTATTATAGTGATCCCAGAAAGGGACATGCACAGAGAAAGACGGGATTCGGATTTTACTGCGGCATAAAGCGAGAATAGCATAAAAAAGAAAGAGATCAGAGCCGTGCTAATCTGGAGATCAAGCAGAAAAAAAGAGGTGAGGGATGGAGAGAAACTGAAAGACAGAAAGAGGACAGGAAAAAGGAGCACAGAGTGATGACAAGGAGAAGGTAAGTAATTCACAATGCAGCAAAGTTTACCTGAGGAAAGATTAGATTAGACGATCACATTTTCATGGAATGTGGCATGATATGAACAAGCAGCTAAGCACATTATATATAAATGCAGTTTTTTTCTAAGCACGTGCTTAGAGAGTCGAGCAGATCTAGGTGCAGGCAGATCTGCAGAGGCACTGCATGAAGACCTTCACAGCTCTGCTGTATGTTTGCATGTCTAACACTCTTTCTCAAAACTCATGCCAATGCTTTGACTAGCTTCACAACTGCAAACAAAAGAGGCAAAACACATACAGTACATACACAAACCTTTTACACTGACTTAAAAAAAAAAAAATCAATATCAAAGGTTATATAAGACCCACGGTTATCACACCCTATAATTAGATTTATTATCATCACTAACCATAATCAGACTCACTGCTGTCACTCACTATAATCAGACTAAACATTGTCATTTTAATTATATTCTATATTCAGATTCGCTAAAGTTCAGGCTCATTGTGATTATGTGGCCTCAGACACTGTGTAATAAGACTCAGTCAGTCATAATCAGACTGTGTTGACACACTGTAATCGGGCACAAATTGCATTACTCAATGTAGTTAGACTCGATCTCACCATTCTGCATTAATCAGAATTACTGTCATCAGACCTAATCAGTTACTCAATATAATCAAATTTGGACTCGCCATAAATTACATACCATCATCGAACTCACCAAATGCTAAATTCATCTTCATTTTAATGAGACTCCTGACACTCAATTATAAATCACACAGACTGCATTACTCTAATGTCAAACTAATGTCATCAGACCCTGTCACTTAATACAATCAGATTGACTAAAGCTCAGACTCATAGCATGTAAATCGGATTGAATTGGCTCGATCCGACTAAAATTTCGATCAGATTGTAAGGGGTGGTTAATCCCTTTTGTAATCCAAGCGAAAGGACATGTAAACACTTAATCGGATTGAAAACAGAAACTGGAAAGTACCGCACATGTGCAGTGACTTAGAAATAGCATAATGACGTATTACAATGTGTTCTTCCTGGTGAATAAAGTGTCATAAATAAGTGTCCTGTCATTATAAAACTCCCCTTTCACTCAGTGTATGTGAAGTGGAACAGGACCACGACTCTTATCAACAGACGACTAGTTTTGGGTGCGGGAAGGGTGCACTTTTAATACTTTTTTTTTTTACTAAAGTAAAGTTAAGCAGCACAACAGTTCATGTGCTGGTCATCGCCTAATTAGGACCCAAAGTAGATAAATATCACGTGTGCTTTTTAAAACAGCGGCGGTAAACTCTGTATATTCATGCAGTGTGCGCATGTCAAAAGAGTAAATCCAATCAGAAGCTTGTAACATGTAAACGTTGTGCATTGTGACGCACATTGTGAGGGGAAGTTGTGGCCTAGTGGTTAGAGAATTTGACTCCTAACCCTAGGGTTGTGGGTTCGAGTCTCGGGCCGGACATACCACGACTTAGGTGCCCCTGCTCCCCGGGCGCCGCAGCATAAATGGCTGTCCACTGCTCCGTGTGTGTGTTCACGGTTTTTGTGTGTTCACTGCTGTGTGCGCACTTTGGATGGGATAAATGCAGAGCACAAATTCTGAGTACGGGTCACCATACTTGGCTGAATGTCACTTCACTTTCAAATCAACCCAATCACTTTATTTACCATTCATGTAAACACAACGTTCGGATTCGTCAATCAGAATGAATTCATTCCGATGGAAGCAAAAAGTGTCCATGTAAATGCACCTATTGTCATTACCTACTACGCAACACGCTGTTATCAGACTCATTTTCTTGTGCATTATAATTAGATTTCTATCATATGTAATCAGACTGTTATCTTAAATCTTTCTGTAATCAGACTCAATATAATCAGACTCACTTAAAAAAAAAAAAATCACAAAGTACTACCAGTCATGATATTAGTAAAATACTACAAAAACAAATAACATGTAACATAAAAAAAACGTATCTCTTGCAATTGTCTACAGGAACACAATGAAGATGCCCGTGTGTGCAACGATGTCCTGCCTGCTCTTGCTGTGGTTTACATGTACACGCGTACATGCAGACTGTCCCAGTGTTTGCTCCTGTAGCAAGAGCCATCGGACAGTTGACTGTTCCTGGAGGGGGGTTAGGCATCTGCCGGAGGGCCTGCAGCGAAACATTCAATCCCTCAACCTGACCCACAATCGGCTATCTGACCTGGACCACCACCTAAGCTCCTTCACACATCTGCGCTCCCTGGACATCTCCTACAACCGTCTGCATCACTTCCCAGCCTCGCTGCCACGGGCGCTGTGGGAAATCAACGTCTCAGGAAACCGTCTGCGTGTTCTTAACAAGGATGACACAGCACACCAGTGGAACCTCAGAGTTCTGGACCTGTCCGTCAATAAGCTGGAACGTGTGGTCTTCATCAACAACACGCTCCCCAACCTGAAGGCTCTCAACCTCAGTCATAACAAGTTCTGGACGGTACCTACCAACATGCCCCAAAACCTGGAGGTGGTAGATCTATCCTACAACACTCTGGTCCAGATTCTGCCGGGGTCCATGAACCGGCTACACAGTTTGGCTCGGTTTTACCTGCACGCAAACCGCTTCACCACGATCAGTGAAGGGGCATTTGAGAATCTTCCAAGTCTGAAGCTCATCACTCTAGGGGAAAATCCCTGGGCTTGTGAAGAAACTGCCAATATCAGCCACCTGTTGGTGTGGACCAAACACACTTCCGCTCGAGTGTTCGGTTGCCCCTGCCACACCTGGCATACCTGCGGAGAGGCTCATCTGTCCAGTACAGGGAGCTGGCACTTTGAAACCTACACGCTGTCCCCATTCTTAGTTGGTACAGAGGTGACAAGCCACCCATATGTACAAGTGGTCACCACGCACTTCTGGACGTCACTCCTACATACCAAGGATGACCAATCGGGATCTAGAAGCACCAAGGAACAGGAGTCTTCCAGGAGTGGCCTTCTCTTTACTTCAACTTCAGAGGTTTCCCATTCTAATACTCATCCAACTACAGAAGGCCCAGTCACAACAGGCAAATTCTTCACTACTGTCTCCACCACACGCAGGACCACCACTCTCCGTACACGGAGTGTGAAGAGACCCAATCAAAACCTCAGTCGAAACACAAGCTCAAGATGCAGCATGGGTTCACTCTTCACATCAGTCTTCAGTACGCTCCTTCTGATGGCCATGATGCAAGGGCTCTGAGGGTCAGCCGAGTCACACGGCCTTTCTTCTAAACTGGATCAAACTATAAATTCATGTTAACAAATGGATAACACGCTCCACATTTTCAAGTGATTTTAATGTGTAATATATAATGGAAACATCAAATGAACTTAATAGCTACCAAAACAGAACAGTCTCACAATATAACCTCCATCTACTGATGAAGAGGAGCAACAAACAGGATTACTGGACAGGTTTACATGAAATAGAAGCATTTCAATATATTAAAGAGTCTGATAAACTTCTGATAATCCATTTGGTAAAAAAAAAAAAATGATTAAGTTAAATGCACGATTCTGTTAATACTACTGCAATAATAAAAAAACCATAAAAAGCATTCTTTTTAATCAAAAGCTCTGCACTGTTCAATAAAATCTACACTATAAAAATTATTAAATCTATATAATGAAATATAATGAATACAAAGCTACTTTGTGATGTCATTCAATAAAGAAATATTGCTTTCTGCCTGCTTAAGGGTACAACTTTGGCTTTTATTAGCAGGGATTAAACACTGATGGTAACTTTCAGCCAAACTTTCATCACTTCGCAACAACGCATTACACTTACCCAACCATGGTCGGAACAAATAACATATATATATAAAAAAAGAAAACTACCAAAAACTACAGGGACACTTGTCCAAGATAAATCTACCAGCTCTTTCAGGTCCCAAACAGCTGGTAAGCCATCTTCACAACTACTTAAACCAGCGATGAGAAGCTGGAAACCATTTATCACGTATTCACATTTCAAAAACATAGATGTTAAAAGAATTTTCCAGCTGGGAAAGCAGTTTATTTTTCTTACCATCATGCTTTCATTTTCATCTTCTGACAGAACACAAAACATTTAGAAACCCTGTTATTACTAATGACAGTGATAAGCTCTTGTAAGATTACCCAGCTATGTAGGCATATCAAATTTAAAATAAGACTTCAGTTGCACTTTATTTTTCAGTACGTACATGTACTTATAGTGTACTATTTAACTAAGAAAGTTCTGGTAACACAAGGTAACTACATGGGGTAGGGTTAGGTTTAGAGGTAGGTTCAGGGTTAGTGCCTTGTTATTACATAGTTATTGTAATTACTATAATAAGTACATTGTATGTACATAAGAAACAGGACTGTTCTATATAATTCTATATTTGGAAATCTTTTGTCGTAAACCCAACTCAAGCCAGTATTCCAATTGTAACCATGATACCTGACGAAAAGCAAACAAACTATTTGTTAAACAAAAGGAAATCTTGTCAGCATGATCTTTCCATCACTGACCCTCCTTTTTGAAGAATCATGTGACTTCCTCCACTGGTGTCATTATTAAAAGCATCTGCATCTGTTCAGAGACACTGCACATCACCGCTTGCAGAGGTAAAGCATCAGCATTATCTGTGTGGAGCACCGCTGGTGAGTACCCAGGGCATGTTTACAGCTCTAAATTATTTCTTTGAACTAATGCAGTGTTCGCAAATTAAATTCTGAATGCCTTTGAACCTGTATGATCACATATTAATCTTTTATCTAAAAAAAAAAAAAAAACGCTGATGATATGCAAGTGTTAAACATCACTACGGAGCTAGTAAAAAAAGAAGTGCTTATACTTCTATACTGATATGATTTTTGTGTTATGTTTTTGTCAGATCAGAAAAATGGCTCTAAGAGTGCACGTCTGCCTGGTTCTGCTAGTTGGGTTGTTCGGCTGTATGCAGGTTACCCTTAGCACAAACACTACTACTTCATTTCCTAATACCAACAGCACTGCTAAAATGAACAACAGTGCTTTTCCGAATGGGAATTGGAATGGCCCCAACCAAGCAGGCGGCGCTGGCGGGAGTTCAAACGGCGTTTGGAGTATGACGACCACCACCCAATCAACCAGCTCCAAAAACAACACAAATCTGAATGCACAAGCCAGCGCCCTCGTTAGCAGTGCCTTCTCTTCCTCCATGACTAGCTTCTTCAAACTTCTGCTGTTTGTGTCCGTGGCTCTGAGCTTTGTATAGATGATACAGCGACCATCAACCTCCCTTGTGCTTTGAAGGCACACAATAACGTGAGATTCTTCGGTGATGCAATGTAATGTTTTCTGAAATTCTATGCAATTGTCGTAGATGTTACACGACTTGTAACAAACAGCTTTTTGCTTAACATTAGAGAAAAATATGTAAAACTACTGTCGATACTATTGACAACTTTTATGAAAAGGGCAATCAGGTTTTGTTTTATTTATTGGTGAAAAATGCTGTAATATCTTCATACTTGAATGTACAAAAATACATCTATGCATCTGTAAGCTATTGTTAGTCAACTGATTGTTTTCAGAAGGAATAAAACTTTGAACAAAAGAACGCTGTGTGCTTTTGTAAATTATTTCTTACCTGCGAGTTACATAGTAAAACACAGGGTTTCCGTTCTTCGAGGTTCCAGCCTGATAAAAGATATTAAGAGTCTTCAACGCTTTAAACTCTTCTTTCTCGTGCACCTGGTGTCTAAAGAAAAAGAAAAAACAGTTATGAACTGCAAAGTAAAAGTGGGGTTTCAGCTTCAAATAAGACAAAAAAAAATGGTGTTAGAAAAATACTAATCTTATAAGAATGTTTCGATTTTCTACCTTGTCATAAACTCCTCAAATTTGGAGCTGGTGAGATTCAGGCTGGACCAATGAGTATCTGCTACAGGTTTGTGTTCTGGGGGACCCAGGTAAGCAAGCAGGGTGGCCATCTTATCAAAGGGCCTCCTTCCAACAGCTTTATGATCCCTGAAGAGTTTGAAAAAATAAAAAAATCTGATTACCTAAAATTTCATTGAGAATCATCAATAATTGTATGCTTACATTACAATATTTCCCTGAAGCACAGATTATGAAGCATGACAGAAGATGGATGATGATTATTTTTTTACAACAAGACAGCTGTCTCTTAAAGATAGTGTTTTACAAATGCAATCAGATCAGAGAGAATCAAGTCAAGGAGAAAAAGTAAAAAATGCAAATCAGTTCCTAACCAAATGTAGAGATTTGAATGGGGGAAAATTCCAAGAATCTCAGCTCAAGACATGGCCGAACTGCACTTCCAGTAACAGTCTCTCCGAAACGGACTTTCTTTCGCACAAGTCTTTCGCAGACCTGCTCACCTGTTACTAGACAAATACTGTCCGATTTTCTCTTGGTTGTTCCACAGCAGCCTGTGCAGGGCCAAAACATTCCCATCGCTAATGAAGGACAGGCTGTGGTTGAGAGAGTCGCTCGCCGGGCAGTCAGACGCGATGTCCAGGAAAAATCTAGAAGAAGAGCCATAGTTTAAATGAGCTGGTGACAGGATTTAGAAATTGAAGATCATAATTGCTTTCTTACCTTCTCGCTGCTTCAAAATTACTCTTCACAAAGTCATTAAATGGCCTCATGTGCTCCTCTTTTGTGAACAAAACATGGTTGGCAATACTTTGCAGGATCTGACAAATGAAATACAAGTTTGTTTAAAAAGGAAACCTCCAAATATTTCCGCTTTATCTACAACTTTATTGTACACTATAATATATTGATTCTATTAATCCAATAAAACATTCAAGGCCATGCACTGCAGTGATTTGAAGGATTTTTACTATTATTTAAGTGGCTTATTGTTTAAATAAACCCTGCTAGATGGTAGGGTTGCCAGATCTGCTTTTGATTTGGCAGACCTTTCTGCCACATAAGCTGCCACAAACTGTTTTCCAGCATGGACATTTTTTTAGGAATAGTAGTATTAATTTCTTTCTATGCAAAATACTCTCACCTTCGACATGAGTTTAAGGCCTCTTTCTATCCTGGGCGAAGGCTTTTTGTCGAGAATCCCAGCCTCGTAGGGAGAGACAATAGCTGGGTTCACGAAACGCAGAAACATGGCACTACCTACTGCTCCAATACTGTTCTGTGGGAAGCGTTGGCTCACCACCTGAAACCAAAACACAGAAATACACAGGAACGTGAAAGAAGGATTTTATGAGGCAACATGATGCTACTCCATTATGACAGCTCCAATCCAGAACCAAAATGCATAACAGCATCAATACATCTGAACATTTCAAGTCAAATCAGGCTAAATTCTGGTTTATTGAAGGTCTAGTTGATCATATGAGATCTGTTGGATAACATGAGGTTCTGTGAGGGAACTATCTGAATGAATTGGCACCAGAGGCTTTAGAGTTAAAGTGTAGAAAGCAGTTTAAAGCTGTTAAACATTTCAATGATGGCACAGGTCTTCACCAGTGACCTTTAAGAATGTTAGAGAAGAAGAGAGGCAAAAGCAAAGCATTTAAAATGGCACTATAAAGAGAAATGCGTTTTACTCAGAATAAACCTTTCAAACTGAACAGTCAAGTGTAAAATCATTCTGGCATTCAAAAAGGTTTCCAAATTGCATCACTGCATTCAATGCCCTGATCATTTCCAAAAGGCCAAGTCCAAAAAATCGGCACACCAAATGAAGAGCAAAGTTCAAGGTCCTCGGAACAGTCGTTTATTCCTGATGATTTACATGGAGGTGACAACAAACAAAAAACTGACTGTGCACACACATACAAAATAGCAAATGTTTATCCAGGACTGACAGGTTTGCTTTTTTGTATGTGTGTGCACTGTCACTTTTTCAGATGTAAATCTTCAGTAATATACGACTGTTCTTTGCTCTTAGGGTTAACCCTGTGTGGATTTTTTGCCTTGACCTTTAGCATTTTTCTACTATTAATTGAATCAACGCACCTAATTATAATCGTACTTTTTTGCTTTAACTGGCGCAGACTTTTTTTTCATACTTTTCATTTACTGATCATTTCCGACCCTCAGTCCTGAGAGTGGCTCATGCAAAGAGGATGGCCGGACCTACAGCGTTTGTGGTTTTTCCTGCTGCTGGTGCTAAGAGAATTACATTCAGTGGAAGCTTCATCTTGCCAAAAATCAGGAAATTAGTAGACATGATTTGATGTAATGACAGTAATGCAGGCCAGAGGTGCGCAAGAGTCTCAGATTAATGAAGTGAATCGAGACAGGAAGCAGATACGTCCGCCATTCACACTTACTGCTTTCCTCACTTCCTTTCTGTCTTTGACAGATGCTTTAGACAGGAGAGAGTGACAAGTAGCCTACAGAACAGAAATGAGCACAAACAAGTCATGGCACAAGCTAACACCCACACACCCACACCCACACCCACACACACCACACACGTTTCCTAACTACTAAGCATGCAAAGAACATGCATGGAAAAGTCTTTTATAACATTACAAATGTTTTTACTGTCACTTTTAATCAATTTAATGGATCCTAGCTGAATAGAAGTATTAATAAAAATAAAAAAAACTGACCTCTAACTTTTGCACTGTAGTGTACAGTAGTTTAAACTTTTTACCATTATAATTCATTCGGCAGAATTCCTCACATTTTCCTGCACAACTGGCCTTATTTATGTAGCACAGTTAGAATGAATTTATATAGCATTCGTAAAACCAAGCTTTTGTAAATTGTCACTCTTTAGTCTTTTGTAAACTATTTACACAAACTTAAGCGCAAAAAAAAATGGTTTGCAGATTCTATGTGACTTTTCCATCAAATTCCCAGGGACTTGTCAAATATGTATTTTACAGAAACCAGTTGCACAGCCTCAACACAATTCAGATTTAAAACCACATTAATTAGATTCCAATCTCATTTGTGATTAATTGTGCACAAATAAGACCAGAAACATGCGTCCTGATTTAATGTTGGCTTTAAACTGTTTAGCCCAACACTCAGCCTCCACAGGACATTAGTAATATCATCACACATTAACATGGGGATACAGAGATCGACAGAAACCATCTCCACACAGGTTTAATATCCTCCAGGCATCTTTTGCGCTCCGAGGTTTCTTCAGCCTCACCTGAAAGAGACAGTGACAGACGCTGCGGAGCTGAGGAGGAAACTCGCCAGAGGAGCTGATTATGGCCTGAAAGAAGCGATCGGTCATCCGTAACAGATTGCGCTGGTTCTCTTCCAAATTCTCACCAGTCTCAAGTCTGCAGGAAGAACACACCTGAATTATCTCCAACCAGAATCTGACTATCACATATGCATGTCTGCTGTATTTAATGAATAAGACATAGCACCAAAATAATTAATCAAATAAAACACACAAAATGTCCTTAAAAATCAAACATTAAGATATATTTACATCATAATGAATTGCATAGGCCCAATAATACGCAAACTTAATAATATGCTGGCACAGGCGGAGTAGGAAAATATTTCGATTTCTAAATACTAATCGAATTTAAACACAAAATTAACCACATTTATCTTTATTGACCACACAAGACACAGTGTGGTCGGTGCAAACCAGTTTGAATCTCTATTTACATTCCTCTGGGTTAAATTCTCTTTTACTTTGTGAAGTTTTGTTCGGGGTTTGGGGATGACGGCATGTTTTGCAATCCGTCCATGATGCTTCTTCCTTATTTGCCTAGCTTTTATCAAGTGACAGGTGAATTTGCACCAACATGTCAGTTGCGAATCACTGATTTATAGGTTCAGTCGGACAGATACCTGGTGGGATCGACCTCAAAGCTCAGCATCTGCCACTCTGTACTCATGATCACTGCCCTGAGCAGCGGCTCCAACAGCTTCTGCAGATACGTGGCCCCGTATACCTGGAAGAGGGATTTCCCGTGAGTTTCCAAGAAGGAAATCCACAGCTAAACTTAATCTGGATCATTTGCCTGTTTGAATGATCATTTGACTTCAGTACATGCCAAGGGAAGCGTAGAGGCACCTTAAAGCAGAACGTCATGATTTTACTGGCCAGGCTGTTGCCACGGAACAGCGTTTGCATGGAATCTGCCAGCTCAACCTCCTTGGAGAACATATTCCACAGGAGCTGATACAGGAGATGCCTCGAATCAAAGAGAGTCACCAGAACACGGGCCAGTTCATCCTGAAAAGACCAAACACAATACAAACTAAAAAAAAACATTCAGGCTGTGAGTTTAGAGTAAAATCATACACAGAGTTTGCCTTTTTTCAAATTGAAAATATAGTGCCTCACACACCCTTATCATTTGTAAGTCCACTGAGGAAAAAAAGTGCAAATATAAACTCCTAAAAAAAAATACTCAAACTTGCATCACAAAATTTCATTTGCAACATTTCAGTCAGTTTTGCATTTTCTGCTTGCTGAAAGTACAGTGTTTGCTAGGTCTCAACTTTCAAAGGGAGACGGAGGATGACAGAGTATTTAAATTCAAAAAATTATTATTATTATTATTATTATTGTTGTTACTATATTACAATAATCTAACTGTAATCTAAATCCAAATGCCACAAAAAATAAAGAAATTTAAGAAACTCTTGAAATATCTTGAAACTTTTGCAATCACAAAATGAATTGTGCTTAATTTATAATTTAAAATATCAATACTCACAGTATTTGTTAATAAAAAAGTTTGAAAACAAGCAGCTTTGTCATAATTACTGCAGAAATATCAGAAATAACGTTCGTGAGAAGTTTGAGAACAACTTTCCTGGATAAAATGAAAGAAAATAAATAGTAGTTAAGTTAAACTCAAACATCAAAAGAGATCTAGAAAGAGAATGATAATAATATAGATGGCTGAATAGATAACTAAGGGTAAAAAAACACAAAAAAAAACTATTCACAATTAATATGTAAATCTGACCATTGCCAAATCAGTATCCAAATAATCATTGATGCTAAGATTTTGACTTGCAAAGATTCTACTATCGTACGTCAATAAAAGATTCTCAAGTTTGAAAGATCTGTAACATTATAAAAGTTAACCAAGTTTTTAAAAATGTATACAAAAATTAGACAGACAGATAGATATAAAGATAATTTGCTTAAAGTACCCACCCACTGTGAACAAGGGACCACATTGGCCAGCGCCATGGCGATAGGTAACTCCCCCTGATCCCCCATCATTGTGACAAGTTCCACAAGCCTCTCAAAGCGATCGGCCAGCGCGGTCTCAGCCAGCGTGTCAAACTCTGTCCCCTGCTGCAGGATCTTAGTCAGGACCTCCATGAACGTAGCTCTGGTCTGAAGGTCCTTATGATAGCCCAGCCCTGAGATCGAGCAGCAGACACACAGTTTGATTAAATGTGTCAGAAAGTCAAGTCACGTTAATTTATATAGTGCTTTATACCAGACAGATTGTGTAGCTTGACAGTAATAAAAACACAAAAGAAACCTGTTAACATTGCAAGATTTGCCAATGATGAAACAAGTTCAATTCAGATACAAGCAGCTCTACAGAAGCAATTCAGTTCTTCTTAATTCTGTCCTAGTGTTGAATAGATTTGTCACAAAATGTCATTTTTGAACTAAAGATAAAGTTTTATGACTGATTTAAAGGGTTTGATGAGTACAATGTAAAATAAATAAAGAATACAAAAATATTTTAAAATATTTATGACTTTAACCCCTTAACTGTTACTCACGTTTTTGAAGATAGACTTGAATGTGCATGATACAAACTTAAATTTTTAGAATTCATGACGGAAAACATTTTGTAACATGATATTGATGTACCATGTGCATGGTAATCCAATGTCTGATTTTAAAATGGATTTTAAAGGATGAATTGTGAGATTTTAAGTTTTCAGTCGATATATAATTTCTGATGATTTCTAAAATGTGATTGAGAAAAAGGCAACGAGGAAGTCTTTTTTTTTTTAAACAAAGGTCAAAACTCCTGTTATAATGTAGATTTTTGAGGGTGCTCTCTTGTCATAAATCAATCTATTACTTTTCCAACATCATTTTTAACAAAAAACATTGGTAAAATATATATTTGGGAGTCTTAGACCTTTCCAACGATATATAGTTTGTCAAGATTAGATTAGATTTGATGTAATATAGTAAGGTAAACCTAGCATCCAGTATTCGGTACAGGGTGACAGTTAAGGGTTTAAAGTGTTCAATGAGAGGTTTACGGCTCGATTCTCCCACCAATAGAGTGCATAAGGCCGCTGTCCACGTTGGCGTTGAGCAGATTGGACATGGCCAACACAGTGCAGTGTCTTAACGACGCCAACCGCCTGGACATCCCTCGCTTACGTCCAGCCACCTGCTGACCGTCATCCTCCACCTCACTGCAGTCGTTCAGCAGGTTCATGAACAGAGTGAAGTACCTGTGGAAGACAGCAGGGGGGCAGGGTGAAGAACTACACACCCCACGACGGGACACTATGAGGCTTAGTGTTTGATATGGAATATGAGTCTTACTTTAGGAAGAGCTGAGATTTGGCCTCCATCAGCTCCACACCGTCCCCCTCCTCTGGCTGAAGGGGTAGCCCGGCCAGAAGAGACACCACCGCCTCCATACTGGCCTGATCCAGATCCCTGCCGTTCAAAACCAAAGAAAAAATTCAACCACTCAAGTCATTTGTGATTTGTCCTGCACATAACGGTTATCAAGGTTTCTCAAGCCAGAAGTCCAGCGGAGGATGTTCAGTAAACAGTGCCATCTGAATGTTACCTTGTGAGGCATTTGACATCTTCGTCAGCTGCCTGGTTGGATGTTCCCATCACCCAGTCCGTCAGATACTCCACCATTTTATTCCTGAGAGACACACAAATCTGATGCATCTCCAGAAATAAAACATTCCAGATAATCCTACTAGCAAATAAACAGAAGGACAACAGTAGCTTTTCGTTGTACCTGAACTTCATCTCTTGGCAGAAAGAGAGGTCATCTCTGCGCTCCATCATGATCTCTACCAGCTGGCACAGTTTGGTTTTAATCTGGATGGCATGAACCATGTTGCCAAGAATATGCACATACCTGCCAACATGCATAATACTTATGGTTTAAGCACACAGGTTTTGTCAAAATTGCAAGAATGAAAAAATTTACAGTAACAGTTAGTATAGGGACCAACTCTCACTATTAACTAATTGCTTAATAGCATGCCTATTAATAACATATTGGCTGTTTATTAGTACTTATAAAGCACATGTTCTGCATGAACACATTCTACATCTGTAATCCTGCTCAATACCTAAACTAAACAACTACCTTAACTAACTATTGATAAGCAGCCGATCAGGAGTTTACTGCAGCAAAATTCATAGTTAATGGTTTGTTAATAGTGAAAATTGGACTTTAAAATAAAGTGTGACCAAATTAAAGTAAAAAAAGTATAATATAAAAAAAAAAGGTATAATAATACATTTATTTATAATAAATAATATTAATAATAAATATAAAAGTTTGGGGTCAGTAAGATTTTTTTTTTTTTTTTACGAAAATAATACTTTTGTTCATCAATGATAGATTAAACTGATCAAAAGTGACAGTAAGGACATTTATCATGCCACAAAACAATTTATATGTAACTTTATAACATTCTATTAATTCAATAAAATTAAATTTAGCAAAATAGTAAACAGTTATTTTTAACTGTAATAATATATCACAATATTACAGTTTTTACTGTTTTGTTGATCAAATAAATGCAGTCTTGGTGACTGTAATGCAGTTCGTAGCTATGGGAAGGACTTAAACTAAAAACTTTTGAACAGTATAAATATCTAAACATTTTTATAATAAATATATTACAGTAGAAATGTGAACTTCTGGAACAACCCGGCAAAAAAAAAAAAAAAAAACAGCCCTGGACAAATTTCTCAAATTCCTCTTTAGTAAATGTTAAAAGACAAACATATCTGGAAACATTTTTTTTAAGATTTATATTCACAGCAAAGCGGACACTAACAAGCAAACAAATGACTTACCTGACCAGGTTAAGCATCATGGTCTCAATGCTGGCTTGACCCAGATGCTCTGAGCTTCCTTCCGTATTGTTGTCAAGAAGGTTCTTCATGATGGCGATGGTCTGCTCCACAAACTGTGTGTTGGTGTCATTCACTGGCACCTAAACATATGACCACAGGGGCATAAGTACCAATGACATTTAATGTAAGTGATATAAACACATATGCTAGCTGCCTCACCGGCCCCTGGGCATCAAAGAACCTGCTGATGCCGTTTTTGAGTTTGTTGAACAGCATGGGATAGAGCGCTGGACAGAGCTCCAGCCCCACCAGGTCTTTGACGTTAGTACGGATCTGATAGCCCTTCTCATGATTGCACACCATCAGTGACAGAAGCCGGTCCAGAAATCTACTCAGGGGTGTCTCTGGGTTCCCCTCACACGAGGCCATGGACACCATGGAGCCCTTGCGATCGTTCAGGGTGCCCATGGGAGGACTGTAGGTGGCCAGAGCAGACGTGTTCCTCTGCTGCAAACACACTCCACCCAGAGCACACAGGAAGCCTGTCATATTGATCCATTCCTAAGAGATGAGACAGGATTTAATGTAAACAGCCAACACTTCATCATGTCTTGTTTTTTGTTTTTTTAACAATGGTCAATTACCTCATTATTGGTCAATTACATTTTTATAGAAGTTAGTAATTATTACAGTAGAATTTTATACGTATATATATTCAGGGGTGCACACACGTTTTTCAATCTGGTTCTCACTAGAGCACCTGGAGATTTGATTTGGTGCCCCATTAAATATAACTATAAGAAATAAAATTAAATAATATATAATAGTAATAACAGTATTATTGCAATTTATCTAATTATTTTAATAAAATAATAAACAAAATAAAGAAAATACTATTAACATTTTAAAAAAAAACGAGTATTAAATAAAAACACAATTATTTTATAAATTGTATACGTTTTGTACATTTAAAAAAAATACAATACTAATATTTACATTTTCATTTTTACTTCATTTTCTTTTTTAATTTCTTTCTTTTTTATATTAATTTTCAACATTTTCAAACCTAAAATCAGCAGTTTGGTGGGTTGCCAAAATATGTGTGTGCATGTGTGTGTGCTCTTGTTTTTGTGACATATCAGGACACAACTCTGTATAATGACATGGGTATGACACAGGTATTACAAGGAGAAGGTGACTTATGAGGACATAACTCATGTCCCCTTTTTCAAAACGCTTATAAATCATACAGAATGAGTTTTTTTGAGAAAGTAAAAATGCACAAAGTTTCCTGTGAGGGTTAGGGTTAGGGGTGGTGAAGGGCTATAGAATATACAGTTTCTACAGTATAAAAACCATTACGCCTATGGGACGTCCCCACTTTTCACAAAAACAAACATGTGTGCATGTGTTTAAACTTAAGTTTATAAAATTGATAGTTTGAATTAAACAGAATTTTCAATTAATTCTAAAATAATACAATAATAACCGATTTGGTTAAAATAAAAAATATATACATATACAAAAAAAAAAAAACTACTCACGTTTTTGGAAAAACAACTATTTTCTACAAATTTCTTAGGGAAAGGTGTAAAGTGATAAATGTTACATTTCAACAGTACAAATTTTGGAAAAGGTATTTAAAGAGATAAAATAATGCAACATATAAAAAACACTACAATATATGAAAAAAAATAATTATATATTTTTTTAACTAACAGTCATTCATAAGAATGATTTTAAAGACTTTTTTGTCGTCTTTACAAATTAACGTTTTTGCTAGAAATGTCCCTTAAACTGAAAAATCATCCATATGTAGAAAATAATCTATTTTCTACTGTAGGTCCTTTAAAGGTGCTGAGTGCAGGTGTGTCTGACCTGACTGTCTTCTAGTTTCGTTTTCGGGTGGCTTAAAATTAATTTGGTTGCATGTTCCCATTTAGCATGCGTGTCCTCCCAGGCCTGAAATGACCAAACATATCAGTTAAATTCAGTCATCAATGTTATCTTCAAATTAGACCACAAAAGTCAATTTTTTTTTTTTAAACAAACCACAGAAACAGCACACAAGTACTAGACTGTGAAATTCAACTACATTATTTGTAAAAAAACAAATCAAGTTTTACATATGCTAAAAGCCTCGGATTCAAAACAAGTATGTTGGCACAATACCAGGACGATGCAAATCTGTTCGTCAACCAACCAAAATGGCTCTACTATTGAACAGTGGAATTACATGTGTAAATGTGTGACCTCTAACCTCTGTGTTTCCCGGGGTGGGCAACTCAATCCTCCGAAGCAAAGCCATTACTCTCTTCTGTAGAGCCGAACGACCTAGAAAAATCAGAACGATCACAACAACTGTGCTGCCCTCTAGAGGCACTTCTAACACCACTCACAAAACAAAACAAAAAACAGAGGTACGTGTCTGAATTCATAAATTCAAACTAGTTTATCATACAAACCTGTAATCATCATGTTACTGACAGATGCAAACTCCATGAATGTGTTGTAGTTTGGCAGGAGGGACTGCACAGGGATGTCTTCCCCACTGCAGCGGATGTCTGCCTCCTCACACAGGTAACGGAAACAGGACATGGCCACCAGAACTGCCTCCATGTCTGGACTCCACAGGAACATGTAAAGACAGACCTCCAGCTTGGCCTGGGCCTGCCGGCAGATGGCAATGTTGCTGCCTGCTGTGGCCCGTTCCTGTAAGAGAAGAACAGAGAATAGAAAGAAAAGAAAATTAATTAGTCAATACAACCAATATTGGTTATTTCATATTTCTTTACTTTCAATTTTGTACACATTTGCTGGTTGTTATCCTTTGCTACTCAGGAAGGTCAGGTCAAACAGTTATAATAGTGTAGTTTGGTTGTACATTTAATCTTACCAATAAAATAAGAATAATAATTTTTTGTAGTAGCAGCAGTAGTAATAGTATATATTATTTATTATTAATGTATTATTAATATACTTCACACAATTATGATAATAATAATAATAATAATAATAATAATAATAAAAGTTATTATCATTGTTGTGGTTATAAAATACATAATAATATATATATATTTTTTTTTTTTACATTTTATTTGTATTGCACAAGTGCTTCCCAGTTCTGGAGATAAAAACAAGCCAGATTACAATAACAAGAGCAAAAAATAAAAATGAAAGATAAAAACAATGTAATTTATGTTTTAAGAAATATCCAGATCGTCTAGTCAAGGCTATGCAAACATTTTACCCATAATGCACGCAGAAGGCCGACTCACCTTGTTCCTGAGAAGAAATTTGTTTCTGCAGATGAGAATCTCTCGCAGCCACTTCAGGATCTCAGTGCTGTTGACCAGCTGGTGACCAAACAGCTTCTTACAGATGAAGAACAACACCTGAGAACTGGACCGACAACAAACACACAGTTAACAGGGCAAAGTTTCATTTCTATCAGCACCTATTCACCGGAGTCGAGTCCACTGAGGAGCTACCTGATGTCCCAGAAAGTTTCCATAGGAGCGTCTGGGTTCCACAGCTCGATGCTTTCAGGCTGATGCAGGACCAGAAGAGCCTAAGACAGAGACAGATTATGACTGAAAACTAACACACAGACCATCTAAACTCTAGAGGCACTAGATGAACAGAGAGATACAATGAGCTCACCTCCATGGCCTCCTGGGAAATATCTCCCATGTTAGCAAGAGGCACAAGCTGCACCAGTCCTGTGATGAGATCTGCCGTGCTGCTGTGGACCTCCAGACCCTGTTTACCTGGATTCTGATTCACAGACCCACACGTGACATTAATAATACAACTTTATAAGCATCACAGATGTTTATAAAGCTAAAGCACTCACATGTAGCATCAGTTTGGGATCTGCATGGATGAGTTTCACCAAAGCCAAAAGCAGATACTTGTGACTCCTGGTGTCCAGATCAGTGGTTTTCTCTTTAAATTTCAGACTGCTCATTTTCAACGTCAAACTCTAAGAAGACAAATGTGATGTATTCATGAAGAATTCATTTTTATTTCATCATATGTAAACCATACACTGTTCATAAACTTCATACATTTCATATACCGTATTTTCCCGACTATAAGTCACTTTTTTTTCATAGTACGGCTGGTCCTGCGACTTATAGTCAGGTGCGACTTATTTATCAAAATTAATTTGACATGAACCGAGAATATGAACCAAGAGAAATGAACCAATAGAAAACATTACCGTCTCCAGCCACAAGAGGGCGCTCTATGCTGCACAGTGCTCCTGTAGTGTACACGGAACACACAGAGCGCCCTCTCGTGGCTGGAAATGGTAATGTTTTCTCTTGGTTCTTGGATCTAAATAAATGCGACTTATAGTCCAGTGCGACTTATATACGTTTTTTTCCTCATCATGATGTATTTTTGGACTGATGCGACTTATACTCAGGTGCGACTTATAGTCCGAAAAAATACGGTATGCAGTCCCCCAATTTTTTAAATGGACAAGTATTATTTATCAGTGGTTTTTATCTTTTTTTTTTCCTAAACTTAATTAAAAATGCTAAACTGCCTTATTCACTTCTTGAGATAACTGCTTGCCATCCTATGAATTAATCATGCAACATATTGATGTCATGGACTATTTGGAACATTTATTAGCACATTCTATGATGTTTCACATACTACGTCTGAAAATAGTAGCCTGTCTGCATTAAACTGTGCAGTACACAAATATTCTATTCCCAGATGCCAGACCGCTAGCAGGAGACTAGAAGGGATCTTCTATCTGAGAAGTTTTGCGGGCGTCTCACCGAGGTCATCCGGAGGGGGGCGTGACTGCTGCAGCCCTGCACCGCTCTCCCCAGAGTCTCGGCAAACATGAGCCGCAGCTCTCCCGAGTAACAGTACACGGTATCGATCTTCGGCCACCAGTCCAGCGGGGACTAGAGCACGATGGAAGACACACAGAGGACATTAGGGCACCCTGGGAGTGAATCAGACATCTTATCTCTCTGAAGTGAACGAAGGACACCGGGAGCTCTTACATTAGTGATGATTCGGTGGAGAGAATTCACCAGAACGAAATGAAAGGTAGGAGGTGAGGACGGAGCCAGACACACCTAACAGAAAAAGAACGAGAGATTTGGTTGAAAGCATTCTTTAGGTCAAGTCTGTGCATGCTCTTGGAACAGTGTAAATGAATTAGCAATGTAATAATTAACAACTAATCATACAGCAACTATAAACATGAATACATACAGTACAATACACTCCTGTCAAGCTATATGTGCTATATAGCAAATCTCAGCTGCTTAATTAATATATACAGTACACTCACGTAAAACAGTGTATACTATAGAGCAAATCTCTGCTGCTTGATTGTTTATATTAGGGATGCACCGAAATTTCGGCCACCGAAAATTTTCGGCCGAAAATGGCTTTTTCGGTTTTCGGCCGATAGACTTTTATCACCGAAACAACACGGCCGAAATGTTGTGATGACGCAAACAGAAACCGCGACCTGCACGTGCACCTGCATAACGCAGACCACGAGCTCCACGCGACATTCACTTAACACCAGTGAGAACATTCTCTCTCTTCGTATTCCTTTATTCGCAGCACTAAAACGTCTCCTAACAAAGAGATTAAGACGGACCACGAAGTAAAAACAAAGAAAAGTACAGTCTTATAGAGTCTGTTAGCACACGTCTCACTGAGATCTTTTCGGATCCTCTGCACTTCATCGCGAATGTGCTTGATCCGCGTTATAAAACCATTACTTGGATGCGGAAATAAGGCAGCGCGCACGAGAAATGATCCAGGCCGCGCTGGATGCGGAGAACCCGCGTGGAGACGGAGAAGCGCCAAGCGCAGAAAAGACTCGTCTCTGCACCAGATGAGTGGCATGCACCCTCGTTGTCTGATATGTTAAGTGAAATTCTGCAAGAAAGTGCCTCAAATAATAATAATACGTTGGCTATTTTGTTCTTAGGCTACTATATATATATATATATATATATATATATATATATATATACACATACATACATACATACACACACACACACACACACACACACACACACACACACACACACACACACACACACACACACACACACACAACAGCTAGATGATTAACTGTCTGAAGTCCCCATCCCCAGAAGAGACAACCTTCTTGCCTATACTGGAGAAGTGATGCACTTTCTAGTCCTACAGAGAACAATTTCAAATGCACTTCACCTAAATGCACTTTGTTTTTATGAGAGAAATGTTCATTTTACAACCTTTCTGCAGGCCAGTAGGCCTGTACATTATTATTAAATATACACATGAGTGGGATACATTTTTAGTTTGAATTTTATTTTATACTGTGCATTGTTGCAATGTGCTTAATAAATATTTGCATCATTTGTAATTATGTATTTTTATGTTTTTTTTTTTAATAAGTTATTAAATTGTAATTATCTTTGAAACTTTAATATTAATTTATGCAATTGCAATGTCTTAATTTTAGTAAAGCTAGTACACGGTCATAGCAATAAATGCAATGGTACTAATAATTGGCATAATTTCTTTCGGTGTTTCGGTTTCGGTTTTCGGCCTTGGTTTTCTCTTTTTCGGTTTTCGGTATCGGCCAAGAATTTTCATTTCGGTGCATCCCTAGTTTATATCTTGGTAAAATGCAGAGCTCGGTATCCAACTTCATTTGCACACATACAGTTCACTCATATAAAGCGATATATGCAGTACTGTACAGCAAATATCAACTGCCTGATTTTTTTATTTTGTTGCAAAATGTAACTATATATTCATCACCCAGCTCTTTATATAAAGTTCGATATTTAAGTATTCTCATACTTTATTATATTTGCACTTGTTATTTATTATATTACGCTTGTAATGCAAAATGTAAACTATATTATCAGCCAACTGTAATCTTCAAAATGTGACTATAAAGACATAAAGGTATTAAGAAACGATTGCATTAACGTCATGATTTTCAGTAAAGCTGCTTTGAAAGAATTTGTATGGTTCAAAGAGCTGTAGGAATAGGTTTGACTCGACTTGTCCACACACCTTAAATTGCTGATTGTTGTGCGGGTTGATTCTGAAACAGGAGACAAAACAGTCGATCATTAAGTCCAAGTCTGCACTCTGGCTCCCTGCGCCTCTGGAAAACGGTTTAGCTGGGTTAAACAGCAACCCCTGGAGACAAAGAGACAACCGCCAATGAAAAGGACAGCATTAACACCAAACATTCAAATGCATCTGAGCCACTGCGAGTCACCAGGTTTGGGTTTCTTTAAGTGTCTGTTCCTTTGGTGGTAATCTGAGTGATGCAGAGTCCCGTATGCAACATTTTCCACCTCCATTGCCCTTCATACTCCTTACTCATTCTCTGTTACTCTCAACAACACAAAGCAGCCAAAAACGAAATGGTTCGAATTCTACCTGAGAGCCATATTTGTCCATACCTTCAGATCCATGACGATGGACTGCACTAGCAGGAAGATAACGGAGTGATCCTCCCAGCTGATGTACGTAGATGCTTTGCAGAGTTTAACGCAGGCAATAGCTGCACTTTCTGTCAGCTGTTTGCTTCCACTGTGCCCAGTCAGGGCTTTCCGTAGATTCTCCAAAAACAGTTTCTACAAGAAAAAAAGCAACATATGAATACATATCACAAACAGTTCAGAGATAATCTAATTATAGTTTACAGTATGTATATTTTACAAAAAAAAAATAATAATAATAATAATATATATATATACACACACACCATATATTCCGGACTATAAGTCGCACTTTTTTTAATAGTGTGGCTGGTCCTGTGACTTATAGTCTGGTACAACTTATTTATCAAAATTAATTTGACACCCAGAGAAATGAACCAAGAGAAAGCATTACCGTCTCCAGCCACCAGAGGGTGATATATGCCACTCATTGCTCCTGTAGTCTACACTGAAGACATAGAGCGCCCTCTCGCGGCTGGAGACGGTAATGCTTTCTCTTGGTTCTTGGTTCTAAATGAATGCGACTTATGGTGCGTTCAAGTCATCTCGTATAGATCGTTTTTCCGAGTTGAATGCACATGAACGCCACCACAATATCGTAAATACCAATGGGGAGCTCGGGATATTCTTTAAGCCCCGATCTGTACGAGACGGGGGTGAATAAGTGATTAACATGGCGGAATATACAATACTTAAAGGTATTTATCTGTGATATTGTCAGGCTTTTCTATTTACAGCGCTGTAAGTTAATCGACGACGCATGATATGATGGCATTATAATATAACAATGCAAATTGTAACAGTAAAGTTGGCAGCGGCTTCATAAAATAATTTAAAACATTAAAAAATGAAGTATACCTAATGCACGTGTGTGTGTGTGATAATTTTAAAGAAAAATATTAATATTAACTATTAATAAAAATAAATAAATAACTGATGGCAAATTGCTAAATTACATTTACACAATATTCAAATATTGGAATCTGACTATTAGTAGTTTTCTATTATTTAAGAACAATAACGGTCAAGAGCAGATCTTCACAAGTACAAGTACACATGTACAAGTTTGTGTATGCTTGCCTTGTTGTCTTTCGAGTCGTCTGGCGTGTCTCTGGACATGTCTTGCGTGATGTCAGGACAGAGGATGAGAAGGATGATCTGCAAAGGCCAAACAGCTGCCTTCCTCTTCGTACTCTCAGCAAAACTATCCACCAGATCAAACAACTTCTCGGCACACTCTGAAACACACACACACACACAGATCAAATGCACATATCCTCTCCAAAACAATACTGATATGGTACAGTGAGTCTTCAGTTTTCAGCGGACGCACCAGCCATGTCTGCCTGAGGCCTCTGGTACAACCTGGTGAATTCATCAGCATAATTTTCCACCCAGTTCCAGAACGCCTGCAAAATCAATCAAATTAAAACACACAAATAGAGCGGATGTTTGCTAGACTGAGACAGGACATCACTAGGTGGCAGCAGAGACAACTTCATACAAAACACAAAAAAATGACAAAATATGTTAAATTAAACATTTAATTCTATAAAGTATTATTTGACAGTCAACAACAGTCAGGATAGTGTCTGCTTTTTGTATTGTGCATAATTATTATTACCACTGTGACTGTTATGAGTCATTTTATTTCAATATATACCCATAGGATTGAGTGACTATACAACATTTACAAATTTGTATCCTGCTTATGTATTACCTGTTCAGTTAAATCATAATTGATCTTTGTATGCATTAGTCCCACAAATGTTCTGTTGTTCTGTCATAGATTATTTTATTTCATTTTTATTATTTATAGTTTATTTTATTATTATAATGATATTTTTCCCCTGTTGTCATTGTTCTGTTAAAAAAAAAAAAAAACATTAAAATATATCAAATAAAATAAAACAAAACTTTTAAATCCATAAAAGGAAGAAACTGTCCTTGATATAAAAATGAAAATGAATCCCAATATTATGTATAATTTTTTTTAAATCATAATATTATTAATAAAGAGTTACAGCTTTAATTTCCTTTTGTTTAGTTGTAATAATAAATAACTACATATGAATTATAATGATATACTTTAAATTGTAATAAATTGTTATGGTAATGAATAAAATGCATTTCTTTATGATAATATATAAAATAATTAAAGTCATTGTTTTAAATTGTATTAGTATGAGCCACATGTTGTACACACGCTGTAATTTGCACATAGTAATAATAATAATTCCACCTACCTTCTCTAAATTGTAGATGACACTCAACTGGGCTGGCTTCTTCAAGGCTTTAAATTTAAACACCGTTTCTGCAAGGAGCAAAGACTTCATATTTAACTCTTTGACACATTAAAAGAAAAAATAAATACTTTTACTGCTGCCTCTTATATTTCTCCAGAATTCCCCACATCACAGCCTGTTGCTTATTTAAGCTCAGAGTACTGAAACCTTCCAAATCAAACCTTGCAGGAGGCGTTTAAATTTACAGCAGTCCACGTTGATGTACTGGATGAGCTCGATGTCGTGCACGTCTACGTTATCCTCAGAGCAGATGGTCAGCTCCTGCAACCTGCAGGGAAGCAGACCGACAGAAAATCTGAGAGATCAAATCCATTCATTCCTTCATCTAATCACATGGGGTCTTATGTACCTGGTGGAGATGCGGCTGAAGACAGCGTTGAAGTTACTGCAGCTCAGAGAGAACAGAACCCCACAGGCTGAGTTCCTCAACTCGGCCGCGTGCTGATTTCCCTCACGGTACGTGTGGATGAAATGACAGATCTCGGGCAATAACTGCTTTACGAGCATTGTCTCATCCAGACGCATGCTGTCCTTTGGTTGCTGGAGAGAGAAAGTACGTTTATAGGACTTCTTTA
Source organism: Carassius auratus (assembly GCF_003368295.1). Taxonomy (NCBI): domain Eukaryota; kingdom Metazoa; phylum Chordata; class Actinopteri; order Cypriniformes; family Cyprinidae; genus Carassius; species Carassius auratus. The sequence goes on along the minus strand of NC_039277.1, from coordinate 13,161,300 downwards.
TAGGAATTATCAGCATTTAGATGTGCTTCTCAGAGCTTCAAAATGATGTTGAAAAGGCAATAATGGTATAATGGTGACAGCTCATGTATATCAGACATGATGAATGGTCTGCGGCCAGCTCTCACCCCTGCCAGGCACTTCTCTAGTGTGTCCATGATGATAAGCTGGGACAGGTAAAGGTTCTTCTCTGCAGTATCCCCAAATATCCGCTGTAAGAGACAGAGAGAGCAAACTAAGAGAGAAAGACCAGCACGTGTGCCACAAAGAACCATATATAATAGTCTAGAACAAACGCTTACAGTATTTTTAATAGCCAGTATCAACAACTATACAGAAAGAAAAAATGTTGCTATGAGATCAATAATATAGAAGTAAAAAAAAAAAAAGGTTTGTAAATAATAACAACATAAATTTACTCCAAAATCATGACTTTCAAAAAAAAAAAAAACAAAGCGGCTAAAGACAGTCCAACAGCTGTTGTTTTTAACAAATAAATTAATACTTTTATTTAGCAACAATGCATTAAATTGATCAAAAGTGACAGTAAAGACTATTATGTTTAGCTATGTTTATTTCATATAAACGCTGTTCTCTTGAACTTTTTATTCATCAAAAAATGCTGAAAAAAATAAATATATCATGGTTTCCACAAAAATCCAAAGCAGCACAACTGCTTTCAGCATTGATTAAAAACATATTATAAAATATCAAAAATACACAATAACTCCATTTGTATTAATTTATTGTGCTTGTGCAGCAACTCTTGAATAAACACTCACCATGTTATTGACGTTCTTCAGTATGTTGGTGAGTCCACTGGTGACCAGGGAGAATTTGTACCTGGAGATGTTGATCAGACATTCCTTATTGTGTTCCGTGCTGATTTTAGAGTGTGTGTTCTGCACGCCGACTTTCACAGGAAGCTAAAAACACAAACGGTCACAGTCAGACTGTCTTCAGGTACAGAGACATGAATTCAGAATTTGAGGTATTGGTGAATAAATTTCATTCTGTTTTTCACAAATCTATTGTGTGACTTCAGAAAACGAGGAATATAGCGCACAAGTAGTATGAACCACATTTACGGTGTTTTATGGTACTTTCTTTTGACATTTTGGAGCTTGACAGCCCAAGCTGCCATTTATTTCTATTATATGTAAGCGTAGCTAGCATATTCTTCATAAATTCGCCTTTGTATTTCATAATATGAGGTGAGCAAATCATGAGGGAAACATTTAGAAAGGTGAACTATTTCTTTAATTAATGAGAAAAGTAAGAAATATTAAAGAAAATGCTGGGCTACAACAAAGTAAACAGGAGCGAACATCTCAGTTACAAAAAGCTAGTCAGAAAATTGCTAAAACCAATCGGCGGCACGGAATCCCATTTGTGGGATTTATCCAGAGTTTAGGCCAGATTTAGCTTCACAAAACACCTCTAATCTCTGCTGAACTTCAATCAAACTGCAATGATCCCAAAACGGACCACAAGCCACCCTTTAATGAGTCATGTCCCGACTGTTGGATGGACGGCCTCTAAGACCTTCAACACTGGTCAGTGTGTATAAAATGATCTGTTGTTGCAGTACCTTCAGCAACCTTTGAGGGGCAGAAACAGCAGCTTCTACCTTCATGTAGAGAAGGCCTAAACTGAACTATTTTTCGTGTTTTGCCAGTTTTACCAGCTTATAAACATCATATTTCATCCGATAGTCACAGAACTTGAAAATTGAAAGTTTCCCCAAAATGGAAATGGCAACAAACATGTAAATAATTTTTTTGAAGACGAATATCCTGTCAGAAACTCACCACAGAAAAACAAGCTTGTCACATTGGATTGAAACAATACCAGGATGAGTAATTAATGACAATTTCTGTGTCTTCGATGACTAACTTTTACATCTGTCAATGTATCATCTGTGTCTTGTCGAATTTTAGTCAAAAACTTCAGGGCATTTAACAGAGGCAGTTGTACAAAAACTTTGTACACAGAGGCCAAACAACTAGCTTAACATGCTAGCAACATGCTAGCTTAACCATTCACATGCTTTTGTCTGTCTGGTAAACAATGGGTTATATTAAACTATTTCTTAAGTACAACTGCAGGTTTAAACCAGTAGGATCCACACTAAAGAGGGAGAGTCATCATTGCATAAGATACTGATCATCACACAACATACCTCACTGAAAGCATCTGAAGTAATCTAATAACCCAGCACAGCTCCGAAGAGATACTAACCCTCAAAGACAGACACAGCAGCCCGTAGCAAAAAATAACTATTGTTCTTAAATGTTTTATTACTTTTGAACCACTAATACAAATTAAAATGTCTCGTAAAGAGGAGATTCTCAGCAGATCAATCCATTTGGATGTTATACTGCATCAGAAAAACTAAATAGACCTGTTTTTCTCTGTATGCGCTGGTAATAATATTGTATTAAATGGCTATAACTTGATTGGGGAATTTTGTATGTAGAAAAAAATTTACTTGGAAATGGAAAACACCCAAATACAACTTTCTGAAGAGAAAAAAAATCCAAACTTCAGGAGTTTCTGTTCGAGTTCCCAGTAAAAAAAATAACACCCAAATGTTGCTTGCATTTTAAATTCTGGCAAATTCATTCATTCTTAGAGGGAGAAAAACAAATTGGACTTTATATTAGCTAGACTAAAACTTCAAGTTATCCTGTTTATAATGATTTATGGCACTGGATGCTGATTGATAGAATAGCTCTGAAAAAAAAAAGTAAAAGTACAGGCATGCCAGGTGCCCAAGAAATGTTGTAGGTCTTTAAGGGTTAAACAGGACGCAGCTCTTCAATTAAAACGTAAAGTTGTATGGACCAATCAAGGGTCACCTGCGAGGTTGGTTCACTTGTGCTATACAAAATATGAAGTGAAAGTATAAACATTAACCCTCGTCTCACATGATGTGATTTTCAAATGCAGGACACGTTTCTGAGCAACATTTGGTCAAGCAATCATTGCCATAACTTTAACCCTTGATAGCCTCTGTATCTTTACAATATTTGGAGCTTATTCACATGTTTATGTGACATTTATGATTTAGTATGCAAGTGCATACTAAACCCCTTTTTATTGCCCTTAATCAAAAATATGCGTTGAGGTACACTCTCAATGTATATTAATAACAAAGCAATCAATCATATCGACAATGTTTCACAAACTTTTCTTACATTTGTTTCATCATTTGTGAACTGTGTTGTACATAAAATGTCTTCTTGTAGGTATATCAGAGTTGTATATTACTATTGCATATACCAGGATGATCCTGCACTTTATGGATTTATTCCATTTAGTGAAAGTGAAAGTGTCGTGTGGCCAATTATGGTGACCCATACTCGGAATTCCCATCCAAGTTCACACACACACACACACCGTGAACACACACCTGGCACAGCCATTCCTGCGTCACCCAGGGAGCAGTTGGGGTTTGGTGCCTTGCTCAAGGGTCCCACCTCAGTCATGGTATTGAGGGTGGAAGAGAGTGCTGGTCATTCACTCCCCCACCTACAAACCCCGTCTGACCTGAGACTCGAACCCACAACCTTTCTAGTTACAAGTCCATCTCTTTAACCATTAGGCCACAACTGCCCCAACAATGGGGAATTTAATGGGGAATTTGCATATGTGTGACAGTTAAAGAAAAAAACAATTAAAGATGTATTACTTTTTTCTTGTTGGTCCATAGGGGTGACCCTAACCACATCCCTAAAGTCCAAGGGCAATGATTTGTCAATAACAATGTTGTTCCAATCACCGCCCTCGGATTTTTCTTTAATTGGCTGATGGGCATGTTAGTCCAGATCCTAACCCTAAAATCAGTAGTCAATTGATTGCTTAAGAGGATTGATTTTCGAGATGAAACCTTGCACTGTGATTTTTGGTTAGCTTGATTTGTTTTTTTAGTTGATACGAATGTAGTTCCAGGATCACTAGAGGATGCTGAGCAACATGTACTACTAAACTAGTCGTGGCCCATGCATTTAACGTTGTTACAGTATATAAACAAAACCGCATCAGAATGAGAACTGGACGGTAAATGCGCAGCTGCTGCACGGGTGCGCTGCGACTCGCGAGCGATAGCTGCGCATCCGTGCAGACGAGGCGATCAGAGATGTTCAGAAGAGCTCTGACCTGCTCGTCGAATCGGGCGATGACGGCCTGGACCCACTCCACGGGCTTCTGCGCCGCCATGGCCGCTCACGCCCGCACCTCCGCCGCTGATGATGGTGATGATGATGATGATGAAGTGGAGGAGGAGAGGACGCCTTTTCCGCGGTCTGCGACCCCTGCGCTCCTTGATCCGCGCCGCGCTGCGCTGAGGTCCAAACGAGGGGCGGCTCGGTATTCGGTCTGGTCGGTGTCAGAAACAGCAGCATGCCGCCATGACAGCGCCGGAAGTTTGAATCCTCCGATCCAGCGAAGCAGCAGCAGCAGCACAGCAGCGGTGCAGATGAGAGATAAAACAGTATTGCGCATGCGCCAGCAGGGAGAGGGAGAGAGGGAGGGAGGGAGGGAGAGAGTGAGAGAGACAGAGAGAGAGAGAGAGAGAGAGAGAGAGAGACAGAGCTATAACACATTTATTTAATAAAAAAATTCAAAGAAAACCCACATTCCATTCAAAACACCTCAGTAGATATTCTCAACGAAAGACAATAACTTACATAATTTTCAACCCGAACGAAAACATTTTCTACACTCCAAATGTCTTCAAACTTGTCCACATCCTTCATAGATAGATAAAAAAAAAGCAGAGGAAGAGAAAGAGAGAAAGAGATTGTAGGCTATTAGTTTTTTGGCTATATGTTTAGTTATTTTTTATTTTAATTATAATTAACATATATATAACACATACACACACTGTATACAGTATATATATATATATATATATATATATATATATATATATATATATATATATATATATATACTGTATACAGTGTGTGTGTGTGTGTGTGTGTGTGTGTGTGTGTGTGTGTGTGTGTGTGCCTAGTTATTTTATGTGATTTGTATTTTGTAAATAAAAAATTCTACATTCCTAATATAAAACGTAATTCTATTTTTAATGCTTTGCAAATATTGTAATTGATAGTCATGTCAATAAAATATCTTGGACATAAAATTAATTGAGAGAGAAGAAACTATGCTATAAAAACTGAAACTGAATGAAATATTCTACTGTATACACAGTGAAACTAATCTTCATGTTCGTCCCCTTGGAATTATAAGGTTCTACAGTATCTGCATTCCGAGTAGTTTTTAAATATTGAACTTCAAAGTTTTTGCATTCCATTCGGCTGTGTAGATAGAACCTTATTGTTTTTTAAATAAAAATCCCATAATGTATACAACACTAAAATCAACATCTATCACATAATGTAAATAAGTTGTCACAGAATAACAATATAACTACATTTTGACAAAAATGTCAGATAGAACCTTATAATTCCAAGGGGACGTTATATAATTGATGATAATAATGAGTATTTAAATTCATACTGTGGTCATATTAGCTCTAAATATAACAATCATTTATGTGGAACTTTCTGAACAATGTTATTATACCACAATATTAAAGAAAAAAGTAATAATGTATATGTAACACATGAGGTTTGTGAATATATCATTATGTGTAATCAGTTGTTTAATGTTAATAAGTAATGTTTTAATAGCCTATATCCAAGCAGGCTGTTTCTCTTGCATTTAGCCATTTTACAGTCACATGCTGTAAAGGAAATTAGATTTATGAATTTTGGGAAGGCAGAGAGAGGGAGAGAGGGGGGGTGGCAGAAGAAAGAGCAGCTTGTTGCAGGCAGTGTGAGGTGCTGTGTGAGTAAAACTCAAAAGAGATCCCGGAAACAGCATGGTCAACACAGAACAGTGAACGCTCTCAGACACAGAGAAATTAGAAGCTGCCTCGAGACACAAAGAAAACCTTTGTGAGGAGCCCTGGAGCTAAGACCTCTGCGGTGGAAACAGTGAATGGACAGTTTCTCAAGAGTCTGCAGACCTAGTGATGGTATTCACAAGGATATGGACTGCTGGCAGCATGATGCTGTGTTCACAGTGTTTTTGGCAGTTCATTTACTCTCTGTCAGTTGAATGCTCTGATGTAAGCATGCAAACTTCTTTAATAATGGACCATATTTATCTATCTATCTATCTATCTATACACCAGACCTGAACCCAATCGAGATGGTTTAGGGGTGAGCTGGACCGCAGACAGAAGGCAAAAGGGTCAACAAGTGCTAAGCATCTCTCGGGGAACTCCTTCAAGACTGTTGGAAGACCATTTCAGGTGACTACCTCTTGAAGCTCATCAAGAGAACGCCAAGAGTGTGCAAAGCAGTAATCAAAGCAAAAGGTGGCTTTTGAAGAACCTAGAATATGACATATTTTCAGTAGTTTCACTCTTTTTTGTTATGTATATAATTCCATATATAATTCGACGCGTTAATTCATAGTTTTAATGCCTTCAGTGTGACTACAATTTTCATAGTCATGAAAATAAAGAAATCTCATACATATATAAGCATTCATTACATTTAACAGCAGTTTAATGGCTTGCATCAGTCAAGTTATCTGAAAGTTCTCTGAAATTTTTTATGCATGGTTAGTTACAGCTCAAAAAAAGAGGAAAATGCTGTGTCTAAGCTATGTTAAAAAAAATTCCCATATGGTATCAAGGGCTTCACTGTGCTGGTGAAGTTTGTGTGAACCTATGTATTGATACACCTGACACCTTTTCCAGTTATGGGTTGGACTTCCTTCAGTGAGTGTAACACTGACCTCTGTGGGTCAGTACAGGTATAACGACTGAGAGAAACTGAATAAAATCATTATTCTGAACTTTTTTTTTCACAATTGTGCTCCATGAGAGGGACATTAGTCCCTCATAGAACTCATGGAAATCTAAGGTGATTGTTGTATATTTGTCCAACATTCCATGCAAAAAAGTTTTATACACCCCTCAGTCCAGAACATTAATTTAATCTACGATGTTGAAACACACACTTGTGTACCTCAGGTTTAAACATGTTCTGTGGAATATGAGAAACGACTCCGACTGTAATATCATCATAAACATGTTTCACTCCGTCTGACATCACTTCACAAATCTCTACAGATCCCCGAGATCCTTTTAAAACATTTCTAACTTGTATAGATTTGACCAGTCACGCGACAAGCTCGACTTTATTGTCTTTCAAGGATGAGAACAAACACTGTGTACAGTAGCCACATGCAATACAAAAATATGACTGTACATGACATGAATCAATCCATTCTAAAAAAAAGTTATCCATGTTTTTTTTTTTTTGTATCTTTTTTTCTTTACATGAAAAAATATAAAGGATATTTACATCTGGGATACCACAGCAGTATCTATTCAAAACATCATGATGTACAGAACTTATATATATATATATTTATCTATTTATATTTATATAAAATGTCCATATAAATATTAAAAGAATTCTGTTCATTGACTGTACAATAAATAAACCATATTTTATACATATAAATATTTTACATTGTCATTGATATTTCCAAACCACAAAGTCCAGTCTTTCACAGAACAAACAAACACACACCCTTCCACATACACAATGTTACAAACACGCACGTTACACACATGAGAGTTCACGTTTACACAGCTTATGGAACACAATTCTGCTGGGTTCATCGAAATCTCGTGAAATCTTCAGCGATATCTTTGTCGTGGAAAATCAGGCCCCGTAGTCGGGTGAGGAGACGCACATGCTTCTCTTTGGCTCATTTTCGCAATCAGTACTCAGAAAGGGCCCTTATGTAACTTACACACCACATTTTGTTAGACCCTCGCAGCTCAATAACTTTCCATTAAGAACATTATCATTTGCGAAACAAGACGTCTACTATCAGACACCAGTGAGGAAGAGTGACAGCTAAATGTGTGTTAGCATGAACCAGACGGGCCTATCAGAGACAGAATCAGGGCATGTCACACAGAACTAAGAGGCACCGTGACCACAGGAGAGAGAAAGAGAACATCTTCATCATAGTGTCATTGAATCCTGCGAATCCAGCGGGAAATATGCATCACGAGACGTCACGAACTGGAGCGGAAAGGGAGAACCAGTCGCACACTCTGAAAATAATAATAGAAATTGGAATAATAAAGGCAAAGCGTTTTGTTTTTACGCATCGCCACAGCAGTCCCCCATCCCGCCACCCACAAAACCAAAGAAAGTTAGAGATGGAAGAGCAGGCGATGTTAGTCTGCAAGTCCAGAAGAGGTCAGGCTTTCAGCAGGCATGCAAGGCAGAGCCAGGAAGTGGGTTTTGCATTGATCATGTTTCAGGCACACGGCTACAACCTACAACGACAAGAAAGAGAAGCAGATTAGACAGAGAAATCAATAGTTCTACACTTTACAATTAATTAATATTAAGAAAATTTGTTTAAGCACAAAGCATTTTTGTTTGTTGCTGCTGGCCGGCAACAGGGGGTCACAAAGTACACAGTATTTAGCTAGTCATGTGCTCTCGAGATGGCAGCTACATCGATGAACGAAATGAGCAGGACCACCTTTATATACACTATATAACAGATCGTTACACATGTGACTGGAGTCTAAGAGAGCTTCTCGTTAAGTGGAAATTAATTACTTAACACACCTTCAGGATTGATAATGAATGTTTTGAAAGGAGGTTAAGAGTACAAACAGACAAAAAGATCGCCAAAAACTTGACCAAGCTGAAGAAAAAGTTCTATTGTATATGTGTAGTACGTAGTTTTAGAAAATGTGGAAATGCTTATTACTAGCAAAGACAAATTATAAATTTTTTAAAAAAAGAATAATAATATAAATATAATACTATATAAATAATAATAAACAATTGTTGTTATGATTTAAATTAATTAATAATAATGTTTCAATTAAATACTACTACTACTCATAACAATATCTTAATTTATTAAACTTTTTTATTTTTATTATTTATTCGTTTTTATGATTTATTAAATCATGATTATGGGATTCTTTATCCAATTTATAAGTTTGTTCCACTATGCTGTTACAAGTGTTGACACTGCTCTTCTGAATGTTAGACAGATGCTGCTGATAAAAATAATGACTGAACAAGATAAAAAGAGAACGCCAGACAGAAAGTAACCAAACAACAACATGTGATGCAGTGTGGTGTCTCTGAGGTCATCTTTGCCGCCGTTTCTGCAGACCGTACGGGTTTCTACCCCCTGTTTGCCCTCTACTCACAGTGTGCCAGATTCTAGGATACGTACTCTGCAGACTTCCAGAAGTGGCCCGGATGAGACAGGCGCCGGTTGAGTTTGGGCAGTTTCTCTAGCATGTCGGCAAGCTGCGTGAACGTGGGCCGATTACGAGAGTCATATGACCAGCAGGCGGACAGAATCTCCTGTGGGACAGACAGAAATCAAGCAGTTGGCACAATTATTGAACAATTATTATTATTCATATTATTATTAAAAGTGTCCAATATAGCCTAGCTGTTACATGACTTCATTTTCACCTGGGTTTGACTTGGGAAGTGGAGCAGAGTAGCATCATTTCACACCAGTTGTCTTTCTATTGAGCATGTGTCAAATAATAAATAGACTCACTGTGACCTCTTTTCCCAAGTTGATCTCGGCCAGGACCCTCCTGATGCCCTCTCCACTGCCCACCTGCCAGATGGTGGCCTCTACGGGCTGACTGATGATGGGCCAGTCTCTCGCCTGCAGCTCGTACCAGATGGTGCTGGAAAAGAGCAGATAAAGGCGGCAGGTCAACGCAGCTCCATTTGGGGGTGGATTATGTGTCCAGTATATTTCTCACCCAAAGGCATAAACATCAGCAGCATTAGAAAACGGAAGTCTGTCCTCATTGTTTCCGGGGCTCATTTTACACACGATTTCTGGAGCCAAATAACAGATCCACCCGTGAGGAAGTTTCAGTTCGTTTTCACGTCTAAAACAACAACCAACCCGTTAATTGATTGATTTATGGTAACGATCCAAGTTATCAAGAGTAATGCAGTGACTTACCGGCCCTCCTGAACCACTCCAGAGATCCCGAAAAGGCCAAAGTCAGTGATAACAACTTTGTTTGTGTCATGAAAGACATTTTTCGATTTAAGGTCCTTGTGAACGATGCCCTTAGCATGAAGGTAGCCCATTCCCTGAGATACAGGAATCATAAACAGCCACACATATACATAACACAGACACCAAAAATACAGTAAAAACTGAAATGTTGTGAAATAGTATTACAATTTCAATATATTAAAAAAACAATTTCAAAGCTTAATATTTAGCAGCCATTAGTCTTTAATGTTACATGATCCTTCATTCTAATATGCTGATTTGGTGCTTAAGAAACATTCAAAAAAATTCATGCATTTAGCAGACGCTTTTATCCAAAGCAACTTACAGTGCATTCAGGCTAACATTTTTTACCTAACGTGCTCCCTGGGAATCGAACCCACAACCTTTTGCGCTGCTAAAGCAACTCTTTCCCACTGAGCCACAGGAACATGACCTAATAACTAATAATAACACTTAATAATAACAATGAAAATAACTCAGCACCAAATTAGCATTTTAGACTGATTTCTGAAGGATCATGTGACACTGAAGACTGAAAAATGAATAAAAATGCCGCCTTTCTTTCAAAAACATTCATTATTCCAAACTTTTGACAGTCAGTGAACATTTAGAAAACTCTTCTGCGTTTTATTACCTTAATATTTATATTTAACTCTGCTACAGTACATGAGTGTTTCTAATATAATGGCTTACGACAAATTTCTGACCAAAGTCATAGAAACACTAAATTATATATTTTGCTATCGAAGCAAATGGGCAGCAAAAATGTGATTTATTGTAGGTTCCATTCGCCACCACACAAGCTTTTCCAGCTGTGACGACTTATGTTTCAGAGAACCCCAGAAATGTGAAAAAACTCCATAAACAAGCAAACACTACCTTCACAATCTCCTGAGCGATCTGCCGAGTCTTATTGATGTCCAGAGTGTTTTTCGTGTCCCTAACGACGGAATACAACGTCCGGCCTTTGCAGAAGCTGTGAGGAAATTAAAGATGTGCTTGTCAGTGGCCATTTGTCGATCAGCTGATGGACTCAGATGTTTGAAACTTTACCTGGTAATGATGGCGAGATGAGGCGGGGCCATGCAAGCGCCCATGAAGAGGACAACGTTCTCGTGGCGCGTCTGTCTGTAGTTCATCACCTCCTTCTTGAAGAGCTTAAGGTGGTCCTGGTTGTTTCCGTCGATCTCCAGGAGTCGGATGGCCACCTCTCCGTGCCAGCGGCCGCGATGAACCCGACCCCAGCGACCTTTCCCGATGAGCTCGCCGAGATCAAGCTGCTCGAATGGAATGTCCCATTCCTGCAGGTAAACGCTGGTCTGGCTGGCCTTACGCGAGATGGGACCCTTCCAGTGGGTTCCTCCTCGCGTGCTGGGCAGGTCGTCCAGCTCGTCTCCTTCCCACTCTCCTTCTGAGCCATGGTTCAGCCCTTCCATATGCTCGTCCTCTTCATCCTCCAGCTCTTCCTCCTCTACTGCTACATCCTCTTCCTCGTCTGCTTCTATGTCCTCTTCTTCTTCTTCCTCTAATTCCTAGGTGAGATGAACCAACCAAAAAGAGTTTTCTCAGCTGAGTTAGAAGTACTACCTAAAGCTAGAATACACTACACAACTTCAGAATAAATTTCTAATAATAAATTCCTGTCAGACGCTTGCTGACTTTTTAAATGGTTCCAGAGAAAAACTGTGCCCATCATGCATTATGTGATTTTACGCGATATCTGTATTCAAGCATTATATCAGATTCAGTTCCACAAGCAGCTCACCTCTCTTTCGTCTTCCTCGTCTTGTTCAGCGTGCATCTCCTCAACTGATGGATCGATCTCGTTACTGTGTATGAAGTTCAATATTTAGCATCACAAAAGACTTAATACAGAACACGCAGCAGAATATGCTTTATGCTTCTAAGCAGTCATTTTACAGTTCCTTACACAGTGTCTGGGAATCCATCTGAATGAAGGATGCTGGGACTGCACACGTCTGTGAAAGATAAGCAAATATTGACCGACTAATCACATTTGAAAGAAAAAAACGGACTCTGGACATGTTATTTCTATCTGTACCGATACAGAATTACTGATATTGGTATTGCCCAATGTAACATGCAATGCCACAAATCACCAGCAGGGATTGTAGATAGTGTGTCAACAGCTTTTGAGAGATAGATGGCAGTAATGCACTTATAAGCCTGTGATCCGCCGTAAAGCAAGAAGAAGAAGACGCATCAGGCGCCGGCTGTTGAGAACGCACTCAGGACAGTTCGGGCATTTGGTGAATCAGAGGTAAAAAACTATATAAACACTGTTCAGTTTATTGCACAGACCGATTGTTTCATGTCTTTACACATCAATGTATCGCCACGAGCCGCAGGGTTTAATTTGGTTTTGTTTGTGTATGTTTTTTGACTCTCAAAGCCATTATTCCCATTCACTTCCATTATATGACTGACAGACTGTAATGGTTTGGGTTAAAAATCTTTGTTTGTGTTCCACTGAAAAAAAGTCCCCTACTGTACATTTTGGATTCCCTGGGGGTAAGCAGATAAACATCACATTTTTATTTTTGGGTGAACTATCCCTTTAACTACTCTTGTGCAAAACCAGACACAATTTATAAGAGACATGCCACTTCCTCAATCCTCAATACAAGTATATAAGGAAAACCCGTAACGGCAAAGATGGCGGTTGTATGCACATGTCCCGCCCCTCCTGCTGGAAAGCCAATCATCTGCTTTTAACAGTCAAGCCGGGAAACATTTAAGCCTATCGTCTGGTTCCTCTGACGTATGCGCACAGTTGAGGAAAGTATAACCTGTGAGGAAAAATGCGTTTTAAACCTTATTTGGGTGCAAAGTCATACAAATTTTCCAGCGATTTTTATCATATTTTACTGCTGTTTCTATACATGCAGTTTTTATGTCCCGGTGACTAGTGAAAATGCAGTTCTGACTCTATGCCCATTCATTTAGATAGGAGCCTGGTCTTGTTAGTCTGAAATAGCTGCCCGGAGGCGTGTGCCGAGTGGCACGACTTGCCTAAAAGGACTTTGGCAAAACCAAACCAAACCCCAGCATGCAAAACACTTTACTTTAGGCATTACTCAGATTTGTACATTTGTTAAAATCAGTTCAGTTCAGTTCACTTAAGTTTTTGGAGTATGCTTTTACTAATGGAAATTTGATCAAAATGAAAAGAAAATACATTGGTCTTTATTATATGAAATAATGAACCATTTATATATAACAATCCATTTGTTATTTAATGAATAATAACGCCGAAATAATTCATTCAGATGGTGCACTTGTTTATTGCATTTCGTCCCCTTGGAATTATAAGGTTCTATCTGCGTTCTGAGTAGTTTTGAGATGTTGAGCTTCAAAGTTTTTGTGTTCCATAGACTTCTGTAGATAGAACCTTTTTGTTTTTTCAATAAAAAATCCCAAAATGTACAAAACTTAAAATAAAACATCACATAATGTAAATAAATTGTAACAGAATAACAATATGTGAATAACTCAATTTTGACAAAAATGTCAGATAGAACCTTATAATTCCAAGGGGACGATTTGCCCCACTGAATCCTGGATGCCATTATGAGGGCTGAAGAACACTACAGACTTTGTTTGTTAACTCACCAGGGAAGATGAACTGCTGTCGGTGCTGAAAATAACAGGCAGCTTTGCCACATAAGAGGAAGACGGGAAGAGAGGAAGACAAGCAGGAAGCAGACAGAGAGACAGAGTTAGAGGCGAAGTCCCATTATGCCTTATGTTGATTTAGAGTGTTACATTCAGCTAAAGAGTCCTGAATATCAGCATTCTTTTTATCTGGGATTAATGTAGATGTGTGTGTTTTGTATTAATCGGGGTAGTATTTGTTAATGTGTTAGTTTATTGCAGTGTACGTGTTTACAGGCGCTTACCTGGAAAGTGGAAGCGGTTGTCACGGTGACCCTTTGGGGAGGGGTATGGGGGCGGGGTTACACTTGGAGGGTTGCTCTGCTGGAAGGGGGCGGGAGAGGAAGGCGTAGAAGAAGTGGTTGAAGATGGATTACTGCTAGAGTCCAGCTGATTTAGCGCCGGTGGCTGATCCTGGCAAAAATGAATCAAATTGATGTTGCAAATGCACTATTACAATAATAATTAATAAAGACCCTGGCTAAGTTCAGTATGGAATACTAGTGTATTATACATTGTGCAGTTTACTGAATATTGCATGCTATTTAAAAAATACACAATATATATATTCTGCATACTTCAAAAACAGGACAAGATGTGTATTAATATATCAGGAATCAGTACCTTCTTTGTTATTGCCTTCGGTAGCGTCCCAAACTGTGGTGCTTCAGCAGGACGGTCCACGGGGTTGTTGATGTCTGAAGGTACAGACTCAGTCCTACGAATCTTTGTGACTGAGAGACACATAATTATGAGAAAAACATGTCTGTCATGATTGATGTCATTATATCTGAGCAACAGATATGAGAAACTTACTGGGCAGGAAAGAGATTCTGCAGGGTGGGGCTTCTTTAGTGCATTTGTTGTGACACTTTAACCTACAAGAGGAAAAGATGAGACATAAGTGTGTGATATTCCCAGATTAATGTCAGGACACAAAGACGATAGCGGTTCATGCATGAATTGCTCAAAATCCATCTAGTTAAGAACATTTGCAGATTATAATATATATTTATATATATTTTTGTTGTTGTTGTTTGCTAAAAAAGCTTATAAAATAAAGATATTTTTAATGTTAACAAATTAAAAATTCTAATTGTAAATATATGTAGTATTTTACAGGAATAGTAGCTTTTTACATTGAATTTAATTTATGTAAAAACAACATAAGTCATTTCATTCAGACGGTGATTTTCAGAACTGTATTACAGTAGAGATTTTATTTTATTTGCCCTACCGTGATGGAAATTCAGTAATTTCCTTTTAAACTGTCATAAAAAAAATAAAATAAAAAATCATCCTTAAAATATGTTTAATTCTTAATGCAAAATAACGTTTCTTGTTTTCCTTTAAAAATGTGAAATATGACTTGGACTCTGAACATTAAAAATGATTTTCACAAATCAATAATGTGGCCTGAAGTTGTTTGGTTATTAACAATTATTCAGAATATCATGTTATTTTCAACAGGAGAAAGTAAGTCACATGGATTTGGAACAACAATAGGGTGACAAAATGATGACAGTTTTTTGCACAATGCCTTTAAATTAATTACTCATTTTTACTCACCTGCAGTGTTTGCATTTCACCCCAAAGATCATGTTTTTCTGGCACACTTGACATGTCTGGGAGAGCCAAGACTTCGTAGAAAATCTATAAACACACACACAAAAAAACATCTTTATGTCTCCGGGACATAATTCAACTATCATTTCCACCTATTTTGTTCAGCAGAGGAAACCCTAGGAGGCGGGGTTACCTGTGAGTGACAGCCAGACCGATGTCTCTCCGCAGAGCCTGAGGTGAACTGCGGTGGACGGTAACATTGTCTAGAGAGAGACAGAACAGACAGAGACAGTTTAAATATAAGACTTCATTTGAGTACCTCTACCTCTAAACAACACGCTTTCAGACATAACAAAACGGCCAGATATACTGAACCACCAAAACACTACAAACACTCGTTTAGACTCGACTCAGTAGCAAACTCTCAGTAAACAGCTGTGCTTTTACAGAGTGCTGCTGGTGAATCATTTACTCCTCTCACTGAAAACCGTCAGTGATAGCAGAAGCATCTGAGTGTGTAGAGCGCAGGTGAGAGCTTCCTCTCTCAGAGGTTGAACTTTGACCTCAGTCTGATCAGCATTCAGCAGGCACTTCACTGCAGTCTGGTCTATTTGAACTAAAGATCTGCTCAGTCAAGAAGCGTGCATGTTTTTGAAACGCTGTAATTGTGCTGGTGAACTCACTCCTCAGGCCGATGTGCTCCTCCTGTAGTGTGGGAGTGCTTGGCAAAGTGTACGGGGCCGTGGCGGGTGCTGTCCCAGGGGTCCGTGCGGAAAGAGTGGGCGAGCGTGATGGAGAGTCCTCACAACCGTTCCCATTAATCTGGACGTTCAGAAACAGCTTGTTTTTCTTCACACACCTAAGAACAACGAAGGACAGTCAGTGTGACCTCAAAGGGATCACAAAGAGTAGTGACCAACCAAATTTTTTTTCATTCAGCTAACATCTGGCTAATATGGAGTTAATCGCAGTCTAGCCTGCTTGGTAACTTTTTTTTTACGAAGCATGGACATGCACGTTTCCAGCTTTAAAAAATAGTTTTGTCAATTAGATTAGAAGAAATTAGATTAGATTAGATTCAACTTTATTGTCATTGCATATGTAAGGTACAGGGCAACAAAATTCAGTTAGCTTCCAACCAGAAGTGCAATAAGCAGTAAGTACATACAGTGTCTATAATATGTTACATATGTACAGTAAATATACAGATAAGGCAGCACTATGGACATATTTTACATATTTTTGAATATTATCAGCATGATATACAGATAGATGTAGTATGAACATACTGTACAGGTGGATTATGTAATAAGTATACGCAGAAACTATGAACATCATTTACACTAGTGCAATGGACAGTAAAAAAAGTGCATAGAAAAAAATTCCAGTGTGCAGATGGAAAATAACGTGTAAATTAAATATTTAAAGAATTATCAAACTTATTTACATTAAAATTAAAAACAATAAACTTATTAACTAATAGACAAATCTCTCTTTATATAATATAATATAATATAATATAATATAATATAATATAATATAATATAATATAATATAATATAATATAATATAATATATGATATGATATGATATGATATGCGATGATATTAAGTGTACAAATCATTGTGCTGAACAATTGCTGGCTGAAGTCAATAATTTAGTACAATTAATATTATTACAAAAGAATTCATATTAAGGCAAATTTATGTATTACTATTTAATATTATTATTATTAATTTAAAGGCCTAAGGGTTCAGAAATAAAGGTTTAAGGCACATTTTAGTCAAGTGTTTCTGAAACTTCTGACTAATATATTGGACTCTAAATGTCAGAAACAGCCGGGAAAAAGTTGTGTTACTCTGTGGTCACATTGTTGGCATTAGTGGTCTTGACATCATCACAAATTCCTATTAGTCATTGCACAGGAACAGGCATGATTTATGAAAAACACAGTCATTGACCCTATTGATAATTCAAGTGATTTAACTATATAAAGCCTGACAATCTACAGGACCTTTAGGAAAAATCTTAGTCCTTTTCCCCATGACCTACTTGTTTGTGGGTGTATCTTCAATGCGGTGGCCGAGCTGACTCTCGTGGCTCTTGCTGCGGGTCAACGTGATATTGGGGAGGAGGTGAAGAACTTTGCGGGACGGTGGAGGAGGTGTGCAGGGAGGCTTGAGGCGGTGTCTCCTCCGGGAGGGCGGGGTTATGGGTGGAGTCGAGGTGTGTCCATGGAGTCTGACGGGACGGGAGGTGTAATATGGGCTGGGGTCGGTCAGACTCTCTGCGTAGCCGTGGTAAATGTGAGGCTCCCCGGACGACAGGATGTAGCGGGGGTACGGGCAGGTGGTGAGGGGTGTGGAGGGCGTGGTCATGGGCCGAGCCAGCGGGGAAGGGCTGTGGGGGCGCAGGGAACCTCCTAGTAATGGAATCTGGTCCACTGGAGTCAAGCCGCCGCTGTCCCGCCTCATGGGCTCGGAGAACCAACAACCGCTGTCCTCTTTAAACTCCCCTGAAGGTTATAAAATCACAGTCAATTCAGAAGACATCTAGTACTGTGATAATAAGTGAGGGAATCCCAGGGAAAGAGCACCCACCTGACTCAGAGGCACTCTTTAAACAGCTGAGGGCAGCACATAACCTGGTGCAGTCCTCTGAACTGGAGCCCAGCCGTCTCATGGTTTCCTTCACCTGACTGCCGGGCATCTGCAGCAGAGCATCCAATGACAGCTTCACGTTCACTGCCTGATAGAGAATGACAATGAAAGACACCAGCTAGATGCCGACATGCCCTAGTTAGAGGGTTATTTAAGTGATTTAGGGTCAGATACAACAGGACACGCTCGAGCCAATCAGTGCATTCTCTTATGAATAAAGCTCTTCAAATTCCCAGGACACATGACCTCTTAGACTAATTAATCTGATTCCCTAATTACACACATTAAGTGAGTATCATACAGTATCATATGCAACTAATCTAGCAGAGGGGAATAAAATTAGGAAAGTCCACTGCTGTCCGTGAGAATGGATTCTGTGTAATGTAGGAGTAGAACAGTGTCAGAGAGAGAGAGAGAGAGAGAGAGAGAGAGGCTGACTCAGCATGCTGGGTAATTAGAGTTGGTGTTTCGCAGGTCTACTGGGAATGTGGCTTTGGCCAAACTGCCAAAACACAGCAGATTTTCTAATTCCTCAGCTTTACTCAAGGATATTGAACTACAAAGCATAAAACATTCCTACATGATGGTCTGAGATTGTTTATTTGGGCACCTAGTTATGATCTTTTGTGGTAATATTTAATATATAAGATAGTGGCAGTACTGTCTTGGTCTTATGTACATAAACTTCACATAAAACAAGGCCATAACCTTCCAAACAATCGGGCAAATAAAATCCGTAGATTTTTGTTGTATATGTCAAAATGTCTGTATATATAACCACCTAGTATGAATTTAGCTGGAAAGATATATAATTATTTCCTATCCAAAAAAACCCACACAGACGTTACCTCTGTGAGCTCAGGTCTGACGTTGATGGTGCGTAACCAGTCCTCCAGTCGTGGGTAGCTGTTCAGGGCTGGTGGCCTTTCTGTGTCTGGCACCTTCTGCTTACACTGCAGCTGTTTACAGATGTACTTCATGAGCTTGACCTGCAGGGGGCAGCAGAGCACAGAGCAGATGAGGGAGGGGCCATCAGGAGGGCGGGGTCTTTAAGAGGCCTTTTCACATACAACCAAAGGACAATTTCACATACAGCTCAGTTTTTGAAGACAGAGATCTGTTACGTGAACATGACGGACGTCACAAAGGACACCAAGATATGCAGACATATACACAGTTATATTTAGATTTTATTGATGGCTCCAATGACATGGGTGTGAAGTGGCTTCGTCCATCTGGCAAAAAAAGTTATTCAATGGCATGTTGTGAAATCATTCTATTGCTGCTTTGTAACCAGTTTTCTTCATTTATTGTTGTTCATGTATTTCTGTACTTTAGTGTTTGTTTCTAGTGTATCTCCACAGACACTTCTATAAATGCTTACATATTTGTGTATTTTCATTTTATGGATATATGTATGCACAATCACGAGCACATATGTATGCTGTTTGTATTAGTTTGATGTAGTCATATACATTTTATGTACATATGTTAATCATTTTTTTCTATAATTTTGTGAAAATTAAATTGGTATATATATAAAACACACACACACACATATTATTTGTTTAGTGCAAAAAAAAAAAAGCATGTTCCTTTAGGATGGCAGTGTCTTTCTGGAATATAATTTAATCAAAGTCACAAATCCAAAGCTTTGCATTTCTGCAGTGTCTCTCATCAGCCCAGCACCTGCAAGTCTGAGAAATAACACGGCATCAGAGCACACGCAGTTGGAAATCTAACTGGATTTTCTCTCTTTTTTGTGCTCCCTTCAGCAAACAGGGCTGTCAGCTATAAATAACTGTTATTATATGGAAGGGAGCTGCAGCCCTCCTCATGGGGGCGACTGCACTGCTGGCATGGCAACCGAGTGTCATCGGAACACTGCTCTGACGGTGGAAGTGTTCTGACATCACAGCTCCAGGAGACGCAGAGTTCACACGGAGGCTAAGACGGCAGTCCGTCTCGTCGAACGCGGCCGTGGCCGTCTGCTTCCAGCTGCACATGCCACCATACACACAGGGCTGCAGTATTTTTCCCCATTCTGGCCTGTCATAGATAATAAACACGCTCATAAATCTTTCACAAACAAAGCTTACTGGCTTACGCAGGAGGAATTTTCCAGCTCAGTGCAGAGTGCTGACCCATCTCAAATTCACCAATACACTCAAAAATTTTTTTTTTAAATTCCCTCGTTCCCCCTATAACCAGCTTTCTGGATGAGCCGCATGGACACCTCAGCGGAGCAGAAACGCTGATTACGCATTGAAACAGAAAGAAGAGAAGGGGGGAGTATAGTGAGATAGAGATAGAGAGAACAAGGAGATTGGGTGAGAGAAGGGCTCAACTGCTGTGACAGTTCAGGTCAGCGGTTCTCTGACGCACAGAGGCCTGTTACCATGAGGCCGATGGCCATAAAACGATTCATCCTTTCACACTTCACCCTCCGCAGCCCCCCATTCCACTGCTGCCACCTGCAATCACTGCTTTAAAGAGAACAGCACGCTTATACATGCGTTAAACATCAGCAGCTGGACACACTTCATCCCTCTATCATCATTACCAGGTATACCAACATATGCACACAGAATATATGAACTCATCCTTGCAAAGGCCTTTAAATGGTCTCCCAGTCTAGTTCTGTAGACTACACAATCATGGGGAAGACTGCTGACTCGACAGTTGTCCAAAAGACAACCATAGACACCTTACACGGGGAGGGCAAGAGACAAAAGGTCATTGCAAAAGAGGCTGGTTGTTCACAGAGCTCTGTGTCCAAGCACAGTAATAGAGAGGTGAAGGGAAGGAAAAGAGTGGTAGAAAAAAAAAAGTGTACAAGCAATAGGGATAACCGCACCCTGGAGAGGATGGTGAAATGAAACCTATTCAAAAATGTGGGGGAGATTCACAAAGAGTGGACTGCAGCTGGAGTCAGTGCTTCAAGAACCACTACACACAGACTTATGCAAGACATGGGTTTCAGCTGTCGCATTCCTTGTGTCAAGCCACTCTTGAACAACAGACAGCGTCAGAAGCGTCTCGCTTCAAAAAGGACTGGACTGCTGCCGAGTGGTCCAAAGTTATGTTCTCTGATGAAAGTAAATTTTGCATTTCCTTTGGAAATCAGGGTCCCAGATTCTGGAGGAAGAGATGAGAGGCACACAATCCACGTTGCTTGAGGTCCAGTGTAAAGTTTCCACAGTCAGTGATGGTTTGGGGTGCCATGTCATCTGCTGGTGTTGGTCCACTTTTGAGTCCAAGGTTAACACAGCCATATACCAGGAAGTTTTAGAGCACTTCATGCTTCCTGCTGCTGACAAACTTTATGGAGATGCAGATTTCATTTTCCAACAGGACTTGGCACCTGCACACAGTGCCAAAGCTACCAATACCTGGTTTAACTGTCCAGCAAACTCGCCTGACCTTAACCCCATAGAAAATCTATGGTGTATTGTGAAGAGGAAGATGCGATATGCCAGACCCAACAATACAGAAGAGATGAACGCCACTATCAGAGCAACCTGGGCTCTCATAACACCTGAGCAGTGCCACAGACTGACCGAGTCCATGCCACGCCGCATTGCTGCTGTAATTGTAATTCAAGCAAAATGAGCCCCAACTGAGTGCTGTACAAGCTCATAGTTTTCATGTTCATACTTTTTATTTGGCCAAGATTTCTAAAAATCCTTTCTTTATATTGGTCTTAAGTTATATTCTAATTTTCTGAGATACTGAATTTGGGATTTTCCTTAGTTGTCAGTTATAATCATCAAAATTAAAAGAAATAAACATTTGAAATATATCAGTCTGTGTTTAATGAATTAATATAATATACAAGTTTCACTTTTTGAATGGAATTAGTGAAATAAATCAACTTTTTGATGATATTCTAATTATATGACCAGAGCCTGTGAACACACTAAACACACACACATACATCACATATTTAGAAAATATTTACATGTATATACATTTATATTCTTATATTTCATAGTATACATAAATATATTTAATACATAAACATTACATATTTTTCTTAAATATATACATGCATGTGTTTGTATTTATATATACATTATAAAAATACACAGTATTCACACATATAGTATGCAAACAAAAACCTTTAGTTTGGATTAATTATTAATTAATGATTGATTAATGATAATATACTTAAAATAATAAAAATATATACATAAATGATGCTTACACACTTAAACGTATTCCTGCATACTCATACTAATCACTAAATACTCAAACCAATCATTATTTACATAGAATTATGGCTGTACGATTGTGACGAAAGTCATAACTGTTGATTATTCCCTTAAAATTGTAATAGCAATAACTTATTACGATTATCACAATTAACATTGAATGATGTTTATACCACCTGTTTGATGCAACTGCAAGCCAACTTTTTTTATGAAAATAAGTTGAATACAGTCAAACTAAAAAAAATTGGCTTTTCTATATATTAAGCCTCAAATGTCAGCTATACATTGAACTGATTTATTCTTTAAAAATACGCACAGTATTATATAAATTAAAACAATGGAAAAACCATTATTTGTGGCATCTGTAATTGTAATCGTGATTAGAAATTTGATTAATAGTGAACTACCGTATTTTCCGGACTATAAGTCACACTTTTTTTCATAGTTTGGCTGGTCCTGCAACTTATAGTCAGGTGCGACTTATTTATCAAAATTAATTTGACATGAACTGAGAGAAATGAACTAAGACAAATGAACCAATAGAAAACATTACCGTCTCCAGCCACGAGAGGGCGCTCTATGCTGCTCAGTCCTGTAGTCTACCACTGAAAACATAGAGCGCCCTCTCCCGGCTGTAGACGGTAATGTTTTCTCTTGGTTCTTGGATCTAAATAAATGCGACTTATAGTCCAGTGCGACTTATATATGTTTTTTTTCTCATCATGACGTATTTTTGGACTGATGCGACTTATACGCAAGTCCGACTTATAGTCAGAAAAACACGGTATTTAAAATGATGCCTACATACTTAAGCTGATCCTTGCATACTCAGACTGATCTGTATATACTTAAAGGGGGGGTGAAATGCTCGTTTTCACTCAATATCCTGTTAATCTTGAGTACCTATAGAGTAGTACTGCATCCTTCATAACTCCAAAAAGTCTTTAGTTTTATTATATTCATAAGAGAAAGATAGTCTGTACCGATTTTTCCCGGAAAAACACGAGCGCCTAGAGGCGTGACGTGTGGGCGGAGCTAAAGAATCACGAGCGCGAGTAGGATTTTGTGTTGAGCGCGTCTGGAAGCTGTGACACAGATCCAGAGGCTGAAATTTTACAAGAGCAGCATCAGCAAAGGCTTCTCTATGTGGTATGTACTGAAACTGTATATATTTGCTTAGCGGTTTTGGAAAATGACTAAGTTCCACTTTGTCGTCTTTTTTTTTTTTTTTTTTTTTTTTAAGCTGTACATGTGGAAAGTGCAGTTTGATAACAACATCGCATGTTGTTTACTTGATGTGCTTACGCGCTGATAGCTAAGTTAACAACACAGAGATATTTGAAGCAGTTTTACTCGTGCAGTTTGATGACAACATCGCATGTTGTTTACTTGATGTGCTTACACGCCGACAGCTAAGTTAACAACACAGAGATATTTGAAGCCGTTTTACTCACCGCCTGCGGTTCCAACACACGATCGTGACCCTTTTTCGTTGGGATTGCATTATCCTTAAGAAATAAACGATGTGCAAATCCAGCGTCAACCTGGGCCTTGTTTGTAAAACAAGCATCTTCGAAATGCAGGGGAACAAACACTTGCACAACTCCGTTGATGCTCTGTAAAAATAAACTCCATCCACTGGTCCCTTAATGCTGTTTCTCTTTTGGTAATCTGTGCAGGGTTGTCTTGCCCTGGCAACCAAAAACACACTCCTTTTGTGACATTTCGCGACGCTCTCGCTCTGATCAGGGATTGTCTGTGCACAGCCTCTCTCTGCTCTGCTATACGGGAGCGCGCGCTCTTCCGGCAGACGCGCCCTTAGCACCCATATAAGGAAATTCCGCTCCATCTAACGTCACAAAGAGCCATACTCAAAAAAAACTTTCCGAAACTTGTGACAAACCGGAAGGAGTATTTTTGGAACAGAAATACTCCTTCAAACGTACAACTTTATTTTTTGAAACTTTGTCCATGTTTAGCATGGGAATCCAACTCTTTAACAGTGTAAAAAACTCAGTATGCATGAAATAGCATTTCACCCCCCCTTTAAAATCATGCCCACATACTTGAACTGATCCCTGTATACTGAGACTGATCACTAAATACTCAAACTGATTCTAATATACTTCAAATTCTGCCTAAATACTTAAACAGATCTCTGCATACTCAGACCAATCACTAAATACTCAAAATAATCATTATATACTTAACATGGTGCACATATACTTACACTAATCTATTGCATGCACAAACTAATCACTATATACTCAAACTAATCCTTACACCCTTCACACAATCAAACTATTCCCAAAAACTCACAAATTCAAACCAATTCCAAAATACTTCATGTCCAAACTGATTCTTACATACTCAAATGTAAGTCCATATATAAGTCCCTCATATTTTCAAAATGATATATACAATTTTCTAATCGTTACCCGTTATTCCAAATGATCCCTACATTCTCAAACAGACCCTTACTTGCTCGAACTACACTCCATTTGTGCTCTGTTTAAAGGCCTTTGCATTAATGGAATGATCAGATCTTTGTATTGGGGAATTTCTGTCTGAAAGTTCTCAGTCTTTATCTCCATTACGTACCCGCGCACACATCCCTGAGAAGAACCAGTACCTCAACAGGTGAATCAGAGCTTCAATGACAACCTCTCAAGAGCCATCAGCTTACAAATGCTCTCTCTTTTGTACACATATTCGCACACACATATTTGAGTAAATAAGAAAAAGTCCTTGAGTACACTGTAACGGCAGACGCCAACAAAGAACCCGCACACTGCAGGCGAGCATCTTGTAGCAGACGCCAGAACAAACACCAGCCGGGGTCAGGGGTCACAGCCGTAGGAGGACAGAGAACCGAAAACACCTTGTGGGAGGTCAGAGGCAATTAAAGCTCCGTTGCTAACAGCTGAATGCTAATTACACAGAGGACAGTGAGCACTCCACTCAATAAAGCTCAACTACCATTCAAAAGCTTTTATCCATCGCAGTCAATAGGAAAATTTGTGTCAAGTGCTTGAGGTCTGAGTTTTTAACAGTGCTCAGATTTCAGCATTAATAAAAAAGCTTCACAACTGTGTAACAGCACAAGGTCTCGTCGATGCTCACATACCGCACACAGAGCAAACCTGAACCAATTCAATAAACTAAACAGCTCTATTTTATAGCCATTATCAAGTTTCTGAATCTAGCTATTGGGCCTACAGTACTTGCAACTAGTACTAAGCTAGTCACAAGCAACTGGTATTTTACTGCAGATTCTTCTACGCTAACATTAAGGAAACATCATGCTTTGATTCTGCAAGGATGCATTCAATTCTATTGAATTCTATTTCAATAATATTACATTTATTATACTAATATTTCTGCTTCATATAAATGCTGTTCTTTTGAACTTTCTGTGAATCAAATAATCATTAATATGGAAAAAGGTATCTTAAATTGTAATAATATTTCACAATATTGTTTTACACAACTATATTACTATATTTTTTTTATCAAATAAATGCATCATTTATCAAATAACTAACTTAAGCCTTTTTTTACAGATTGTTTATTATTCTTAGCCTCTATTTTCCTTAGATTGTTTAACTAAATTCATAGTTATGCTAAGCTAACCACGCTAATGAAGAGCCATCAATTGCTTTACCTTCTAGAATATCTAGGTCAAAGCAGCTTTTGGTGGTTTTGATGTGGTCTCGAGTTGGCCACCTTGGACAAGCTGGGTAGAACTGGTAAATCACCCTTGAAACAACAACTAAACAACTACCACATCCTATAAAACCGCTTGACTAGTATCTTTAAATAAGTACAATAAGAGAAGTCCATGACTATTTTTTGAACATGTGCTCGTAAGAACGTCACGATTCTGGAACTAATCGTGGTGTCCACCATAACGGCCACTGCACTGGCGTGATTCCTGGTTTTCTAGTCTCACAGCTCTGAGGAAAGCAGAGAAACACCCACTTTCATGTTCTTTTGTTGGTTTGTCTCTGTGAACATTGATTTTGGGGCTTGGCCAAAGCTAGACGGAGATGAACAGGATGATTCTTCGCTGTCGGCGAGGAAGTTAAGGCCGCAGTGGCTTAAAGCCGGCGGAGACAGATTTTTCTCAGACCAAACAACAAAGCCCACCATCTCAACTCCTCTCATCTTAACACAGGGGATTTCTAGCAGAGCTAAACACTTCATTTATGTGGGCTGTGTTATTTCTGAAAGCAGATTACAAGTTGAGTATTGCAATAAAGTTGCAATTGCCATTGAGGTGAATGGGAATGCGAACAGTTACCGTAACTTTCTCCAGTTAATATAGAGCTCAATTGAAATGTCTTTGTACTGAATCTACTTCACTAAAATTGTCTAGCAGGATAAAATCTCTCTGTATTAGTCTCATCAGTTTAATTTCTCGTATTCATCACACATGCATGCATGACCCAAATTCAATGTTTAGAGAATTTTTCTGTTCCAACCTGTTGTTCCAACCTGACCAGGTCCAGAGCCTGTGCTGCTGTCTCTGCACACACACACACACACACACACACACACTCATCACTGATAACAAAACACTGGTGAAAGTGTGACGTCAGGTTTCCTAGCAACTACACTCCTGGGTCGTCAGTAAGGTTTTTTTTTTTTCAGAGTGGTATTTTCCCACAGACAGAAAAACATGGTGAAAACTGGACATCTCTTCAAAGAATGGAAATCATCTAGTCATAATCTACAGATCTGCGTTCAGGACATTCTCAGAGATCTGTTGAATCACTTCTTTTGTTGTATCATCATTATCATATTAGCTTATTGAAACATTTTTGGACATGTATTGCTCAGAAGTTGCTATTTCATGGTTTAGGAGACGTAAAATTCTCCTATAAATTAAAGTTCTGTCATCATTTACTCACTTTCATGTAATTTCTAATTTCCTCTATGACTTTATTCAGTGGAATACAAAACAAGATAAGAAGTTTTAGTCCAAACAGTGTTGTTCTGGACCCAATCGATTTTTTCATTGCATGGCCGAAAAACTGTAAAAATATCTTCTTTTGTGTTTCCGCTGAAGTCTTCAACCGGTTTGTATGGCCAAAATAAAAACCTTAAACATTTTTCAAAACATCTTGTTCTATATTTATAATTAACTATCAACTTCTCAGAAATACTACAATTTCTTGGTAGAAATAATGAAAAAAGTATAGGAAAATATTATTTCTCATTTATATTAATTAATACAATTTTCATTTATATACATTGTGCATATATACTTATAAAACTTTTACTTATGTACCATGTATTTTTTTGGGGGGGGGGGGTAGTTGCTCAAAAGAAGAGGTTTTTAATCTTACTGAGCAAAATCTGGGGCAACCTGTTCTCAGACAGCAACAAAATGTTGGGAACAAACTAAAATGAAGCCAAACTCACGTGCATCGCAACAAAAGCACCTCATCACTGCACGATGTCATTTCACATTTTAAATAAACCACAATCTATAACTGAATTATTTAAATGTTATGGTAATCTACACTGGTGGTATTCGTGTGGGGCGGCATTACACCTGCCCGACTGCAGGTGAGGGTAAACACAGGGACAAGGCTGCCATGACAACGTCTCAGTGAGGTCAGCAGGTGTGATTGACAGCCAAAGGGCAGGAACACACCCAGCTGCTCAAAGACCACATACAGATCTGCATTAAAGAGTCCAACAATGTAGTCCACAGATACAAGCTGTGAGGTAACCACCTAGTCCACACTGATTAGCATGTCTCTATGCAATTTCACCTGTCACCCTGGTGTAATGTGCTTAATGCCAATCCCTGCTTACCAGTTGTCCACACGCCTCAACTTCTTGCAGGATACACAGAGGTTAATGCCGACCTCAGACAATCCCCAACACTAGACACACGAGAGATTTACAAAAACCTGCAGCTAATCCCAGCACTGCTTCACAGACGTTTACACATGCAAAGTGTCATGTCACACGTGGGTCGTGTGTCTGTGCATGCTGACACTCCCAGCACGTATCTGTCATAAGATGCAGAAGTATTATTGAGCATGTATTAGTGATTCATTGTAGAAGAAATAAACATAAACAGACTTTTTCACCCATTCCAAGCAGCTCAAAGAGAACACAAGTTTGAGCACTTGGCTTAGTTTTTAATGACACAAATTACACATTTTCAGTGTTTTTTGTTTTGTTTTGTTTTGTAAATACAATTAAACAGAAAATGGAGATTTACTGGATGTTGGGAAAAAAAACTTAGTATACGTACACTGCATTTAAGTAGATTTCCAAAGATTAAGTAATGTTCTTATCTTTCAATTAATATGAATAACAATTTTGAGCATATTTAATTATATGACATTATATCTTATATAATAATGTCAAATATTTTACCTATAAATTATACAAATGTATTAAAATATTTTATCGAATGTAGAAAATATATAACGTATACATTATAGTGCTGCGCAACGATTAAAATTTTTAATCGCGATTAATCTTATTATTGTCTGCAATTAATCGCATTAATCGCATTGTTATGCACAAAACTAATAATGCATTCAAAAGTACTGTATTGTGCACTTTTATCATTTAAAAGTAGGCCTATGGCTATATGAACAAAAGTGTAACAACATTTGCTTTGCAAACGCTTTAAACAAATAAGGTGCTTTTTTCCAGCAGTGCTCCTTTTACATGGTAGTTCAAATATTGTTTGTAGGCTAAATCTCAACTTATAACTATAATGTAATTAAATTAAATATAAAACAAGCTATTTGTCACTGCCAGGACATTCATGTGTGTATAGAAAATATTTTATAGTTTGTTACAGAAAAATAAGTTATGCTCAGAGTCCAGAGCCTCGATCATTAATTATAACTGGCACTTTCCTATTAGAGACCTGCATGATCACGGTACCCATCGCAGAAGAGTACGGTGCGGGACAAAACTTGATGTGTGGGTAAAAACTTATTCGGGAGAATAATTAGGGTGTCCTCACACTAGGCAATCTTAACCCCCAAAGCCTGGTTCGTTTGATTAGTTTGATCGCTCCGTTTAGCAGTCCCTGGCTCAGTTGAAAGAAGTGGACAAGAGCGCAGTTCAGTTATATATAGATCAGTGAGTGTGAGCACTAACCACCCCGGAGTGCAGATCTTCTGATACGTGCTGCATGAACTTCCTATTTCCAATGAATAAAGTCATGATTACGAGCTTGTTGCATTCTTTTCTGTCCAAAATAACAGTGGTCAGTGGTTTGTAAATGTTGATGCTTGGCTTAAATAATTTGATCGAGTCATCCCCTCCTGTAATGCATGATTTGTCTGTATGTGTATTTAGAGCTAGTAAGCAATGGACTTTCATAATAATAAACAAATTTGTTAACAGTGTTGGCGTTAATCAATCATTGCGTTAACGATATAATAACGTGTTAACATGCCCAGCCATAATATATATATATTATGCCATTTCGAAGTCTAACAAATCTCCGGTTGGAAAACTACATAACACCCCGCAGCACCCATTCAACACTAAAGATGGTCTGAAACACTTGTTGGCATACACTTCAAGCTGAACCGTGTGTGCACTAAAACAAAACCCCTTGTGGGAATAATGTAACTGAAGACTAGAGTTCATGGCTCTGGATCTTGACCTGTCCAACAA
Organism: Carassius auratus; assembly: GCF_003368295.1. Classification (NCBI taxonomy): domain Eukaryota; kingdom Metazoa; phylum Chordata; class Actinopteri; order Cypriniformes; family Cyprinidae; genus Carassius; species Carassius auratus. Next base: position 13,131,392 of record NC_039277.1, on the reverse strand, counting down.
ATACAGATGCAAGCAGGTCAGATCTTCACCTCTGACCTCCAAACCTAGAGGAAATGAGGATGGCAGTTTGAAAATGTTCCTTATTAAGGATATGGTTTATAAATACCAAAAATAGCAAAGACCTGACAATGTTGCCATCAAAGAGCATCATCTGACTGAACGGTCTGCATCTACACTGTATTACATGTTTGCTGCCAGCCATGATGACAGCTCCTCAGTGACGCAGCTCGCATGCGCTAGAGAATATCTGCCACGAGTAGTGATGGAACATCTTTTACCTGCTCTGCTTGGCTGAATCTGTTGCCCCCCCCCTCCCCATTCCCAGTCTATTGGGAGCCCTCAAACAGACGCGAGCTGATTGGCTGGGCACTCTCCCTCTCCCCTCCCCACTCTCATGCTCTTCACGTCATTATTTTCTTATTTAACAACCAACCCTGAAAATGCGTAGGGAGGAAGACATCTAAATATAGCCACAGCCACGACAGCACACGACACAAATGCACTGCAAAACTCTCTCAAACATCACTGCGGGGGCTGGGGGGGGCAGACTGATGAGGGCTTCAACAGCTGACCGCTCGAGTCTGCAGAACAGGCACCCTCTGGAGCCAAACTAGCTCTTGTTTTTTTTTTTACCATCAACAAACTCGTTTATCCATAAGATAGATTGAGGATCTCCGCATATAAGTAGGTCATGAGACGGCATCTCACGCTGTCAGAATCAAACATCACAGTTCATCAAAATCTGCACATTGAAAAGATGTAGGGTGATACACGAATCTCGCTCTGGAGGACAAATGCAATCCCACAGCAGCTGGGGAAACAACTGGTGCAGGACTAACATTCCCACGTCTTGAGAAAAGGCATGGGTGCAAGCTGATTTGGTTTGATTTGATCAGTAAAGATGATTTCAAATGCTATAGCGAAATAGATCAATGTCCGAAGAATGGAACACAATTACAATAACATAGCAGGTTATCATTAACTAAAATTTTAACTAAAATTAATACTAATAGTAAAAAGATTGTCAATTAAGAAAAGGCAGAAATAAGATCTTTAAGTTAAAACAATACAATTACTCATTAAATACTAAAACTAAAACTAAATTAAAACTAAAACTGAATGAATTTAAAATATATATTAAAATAATAATAATAAAAGTAACAAAGGCACATAACAAAATAAAAAATGCAATCTGAAAATATATAAATAAAATATTTGAAATTATCTTTTAGAGTTAGATTTTTCATTAATTTAGACAAAATAATATAAAAAGGTTAATACCAGCCATTTATCAGTTATCAGGCAATATTTTTAAAAAAATTCAATATATCTGTGAAAACTGTCTGTCTGAAAAAAATCTGTGCATCCCTACTCACAATCCAATCAGTTCCCAACAGCGTTATTTAAGTATTATTTATTATTCTCTTACAGTATTTATTCATATTTTGACTTGATTTAGTTTAAGTATTAATATTTTATTACAAATTCTACATTTTCATTAAGTTACCAAGGATAAATTTCTAATTTCATTAATGTTTTTTCAAACAAATCTGTAATAGTTCACAATAAAAAAATAAAAAAAATCTGTAATAGTTCACAATAAAAAATAAAAAAACTGGTTCCCAATGGATACTTTCCAATCCTATCCCACTTTATCTCCATACAGATCGGAAAAAAGTGCAGATCAGCACGACGGCTGAGAACATTCAGTCAAACAGTACCTCGCAGTACTTCAGCAGGCGAGACTGAGAATAATTATCTCCTGACCAGAGTGGCGAGCTGTTAAAAAAAAAGACAGGAAGTGATGTTATAAAGAGCCTTCGGTGAGAATCTAATGTGAGTTCAAGTGTCTCTTGATTGCGCTGAAGTGCACAGGAATTAACAAGCACCCAGGGCCTGTTATACAGCTGAAGTATTGACAGACTCCATCTGTCCCTCTGAACAACACCCATAAGAGCACACTTAAAATACATCAACCTGTTCATGCAGGCTGCTGAAGGCTAAGACAACTAGGATCTTCTCAAAGCCTTTGAGAAACCAGGACTGCTTACCTGAAACAAGTGATTGACCAGCTTTCATTTATTGCAACTAATCAAGATACAATGTATTAAATGCTCTAAGAGAAGGAGACACAGTCAGAAAGTGCTACATTAGACATAAAGAGGAAGCAGACTGTGCATGTGCCATTTCCTGCAGACTTTGAGGCCCAGTAGTGCCTGATTTGGAACACAGGTAGAACATTCAACTTCCTGCTAAAGCAGGAAGCAGCACTGAAGCAGTTTTACATTTCTGCTAAAAAGCAGAACCTAATGAATCAGTTTGATGTTATTTTACTAAATTGTTCTTTTACTTATTGTGAAAGAAATGGGCTATTCAGATGGGATGTACAGAATTTTTTTTTTTTTTTTATCAGTATCATTAATAGTGAATATATAATTATGCATTTCTTCTCATTGAAATTACCTTCTTGACCATGTAATGCTCACTTAAAGTTGAAACACAAATTATTTAAAAACACTATTGAATGCAAAAAAAAAAACTTTCATACACCTAAAAACTGCGGTTTTCACTTTGAATCGGCAGGTTTATTACAAAAAAACAGCAAGTGACGTTGAATAAACGTGTCGATGTTAAGTAGAATGACTGAAATGTTTTTTTCGTTGCAAAATACACTTGATGAAAATCATAATTTGCAGTGAACATTATAATGTTGTGATGACTCAACTCAACTATTTTAGTTTATAGTGTTTTATTTTTAATTTATTTAGACAAAATAATGTTTCATTTTATATGCTCGCAAAAATCATGCGGCCAATCACAACGATAGAAAAATAATGTGTAAATATAACTACTCTTCATGGGCCTTTAACTCCAAATCAGGACTCATTTCCTTTTAGATCAGGAAACACAGACCCGCAACAAACCCTCTGAGGATCTCCACAAACATCTCAAATCTCCAAAACAATCATTCTGGTGCATGTGGTCACTACAGGCCCCCCGGGGCTGTTTGCACACCATCCACCCCATGGCAGTATTGATTCCTCATTAATTACCCCTACCGGTGGAGCAGTGGGGCACTTTCCAGGTGGAGCACACATCAATACTGACATCTAACCACCAATGTTGCGGAAATCAAGGTGAGACGCAGTCTGCAACATATCACACAGACCTGACGACGGTCCAGTGAAGGTCTTTAGTGTCAAAATATCAGGACTGGCTCTGGTCCGGAGATGCTTTACGCAGCATCTCACTGCCAAGAATATTTCACCTATTCAACAGAACCAGGTCAAATAAACCCCCACTGGGTTAGTGTGCTGTGAACTCCATGCATAAGCCAATGCTCAATGCAAATGCACTGTGGCGTTTGTGGTGTTGTTAAACCATAGAAACACTAATATGCCATAACTGACATAAATAAATAAAAAATCAGAAAATTTCTTATGTTCATTTATGAAGAAAGTGTACTGTGGCTTTACCATTCTTACCATGGTACATTGATATTGTGATGCTATATAATTACCATATGCATGCACGGTCTTACTAACATCTTAGCCTACTCCAGAAATTACTATGTTATTGCTCTGCTACACTGTCATGGTAATGTGATAGTACCTTTTTTGCTATTTAACAGAGACCCCCGAACGAAATTCTTCAGAAAACCCTGATAATACCATTGCACAATTTTGTGAGAGAGGTCCAATTCTCATCCCTGTGCGTTTCTAAAAATACAGCATCACTTTACTGTCCAAATTCCATGTATTACCATGGTACACTGTGCAAAAATTGTAATACTACCATTGTTAGAGATAATATGGTAAATTGCAATAGAAGGAGCTCGTTCCCAGTCCTGTGCGCCCCTAAAATGCACCACAATAAACAGCTGCAGTGCAAAAATGGGAAGAAACGGATAAAGTGCGCGCACGAGAGCGGATGCGCTCTTTCGTGACGCTGCACTTCGGCCCCTCTAGTCGTCATTACCTCTAGAGTGCGGATCTCCTGCTGCGTGAGATCGTTGGACGCCGCGCATTTGGTCCGGAGCCCTTGCAAACTGGAGATGGAGATGTCAATCATGTTCTGGATCAGTTCACACTGGTGTAGCGCGGCCATCGCTGCGCCACCGCCGCCGCCGCTGCTGCTGCTGTCCCTCTGTTCATCACTCTCCTCCACCATCATCAGCCCCACTCTAACACCATCCATCCCACTGCATCGGGCACGCCGTGGATGGAGAGATGAGTGCAACTACAAATAATAATACAATCCACATGCACTACTACAGATGCATGCCATCAGACTGTCCGAGCGGACAATAGATGCGGTCTATACTAGGATCCACAAGGGAGATGAGGTCTGAGGTACTCCCGAATCCAAGTGCGCTGTGGAAGCGCTTCGTGCGAGCTGCGCGTTCTGCCGCGAGTCTCTGCTCACTGTATGTCAGCTGTGGGAAACATCGCACGACGCGATGCACGCTGGGAAATGAAGTCCGTACGAACATGTCTGTAGGCTAATGATAGATAGATAGATAGATAGATAGATAGATAGATAGATAGATAGATAGATAGATAGATAGATAGATAGATAGATAGATATTAATTATAACTATTAAATTAAAATCTAATAACTTGAGCATTTTCATTTATTATTATAGCCTATATATTATATATTTTATCTTAATTTTTATTTTTAATATATATTTGTACTTTAATAACCCTGATATATATATCGTTAAAGTACTTTATTCATATTTTGAATAATATTCTGTTATTAGGAAAAGACACTTTGTTTTTTGTTTTTGGACAGATATTAAATTTGTTTTGTAAAGTAAATTTGTAAAATGTATGAATTTTTGTGAACAGGACCAAAATATGGTTATGACTTTCACATTATTTTTTATGATGTTTACGGGAAAACAAAAAATAAATAAATAAATTTCATAAAAAATATTGTTATTTTGTTTTCACCCTATTTTCCTGTTGCATATTTCCCAAAGTTACACACATGGAGAAACCAATGTCCTTGCAAACTCCCAAATCATTTGGGATATTTATTTACAAGAAACAATTGTAAATCAGTAAAGTACTAATGACGGAATCCAAAATAATACTAATGTTCCTATTTCCATAAAATGTGCTGAATTGCGATGTCTGATATTTTGGTTTGTTTTTAAAAAGGAAAGGAAATAGTCATGGCCAAATCCCCCATATGAATCATCCAGGAAGTCCTCTTTATGATTTTCAAACACTTCAAACTGTGTCATACATGGTCTCTGGGGAAAAAAAAAGAAAAGAAAAAAAAAATATTTCTTGGCAAATCTGAGCACAGTTTAAGACATCGTTGAGATCTCTTCTGAAGAGACACGTGCATGATTACAAGGTTCTTCTGAGGAGACACATCTGTGAAGCACAAGACTCAAACCAAAACCCACATTTTTTCTACTTAAACTTAAATACAGTTTAGTAAAAACAACTGCAATATTAACAGGATAGCATTTGCGGATTTTCTTTCCTTAGGGTATCCTCGGCTCAAACAGAGGGCCTTTCACATATCAGGGTCTACAATGCAACTAATGATGAAAGAAATTCACCCCTTTGCCTAGCTTTTTTCCACACAAGCACAAGCATGTTTAATCACATTTATTAAAATGGGGGGGGGGGGGGTTCTCATCTCACTGTGAGGGTGAGATGTACCCTCACATCAAGCGCTCAATCTGACTGCTGAGTCACTCTCTAAACCTCACTTCCTCTTCCATCTGTCCTTCATCTCACTCTCTTTCTCTATCCTTCCGTCTGTCCTCCATCTCTCCATCTGCGTGCTGCATAACACTCTACATCCTCCCCAACACATACACACACATCTCAGAGATGGAACATTACTCCAAGCGCCTGCTGAGGTCTGGTTTGTATGGATGGATTATAGTCCATCTAAAAACATCTTCATTTGTATATGAGAAAGAAAGTCGCAGTTCAGTAAAATAAGGCCTCAAAGTGGATTCATCAGTGTAATATATAAAAAAGACATCAAAATATGTCCAGAAATCTCCTTAATTTGTTTCACACATTGTCATAGTACGGTATGTGACAAGCTGTTTTTGTTCACGCAAAGCAGTGTTATCTTAGTAATATTTATATACTATTATAATAATTATTTGTTTTGAATTAGCTTATTTTTATATATTTAATGTTCGTCATTTATTAAAGTTTCAGTCATTTTGTTATGTTCTTTTTTTTTTTTTTTGATTTTTATAAAATCTTCCTTTGTGTCCATTTGTGTTAACATTTGGAAGAACATGAGGGTGAATAAATGATGTCAGAATTGTAATTTTACGATGAACTATCTCTTTAACAGTAATCCAGAGTAGTTGCAAAGCTAGAGCAGAAATTTAAGTAGAAATCATAATAAAAACTTAAAGGCATCTAAATTTAAAACTTGAATTTGAATTGAACCAAACTGTCATCATTAACTCCAGTATTTTTAGATGTATCTCTCACCGGTCAGAGTGTCAGGTGTGCATCTGTTCCATGCTGAGGACCACAGGAACCTCTTGAAGAAACCTGACCTTTCCATGCAGACAGAAGAAGCGTCAAATGAGGGTTCGTGTCATCCAAAAATCAACCATACCATGACCTCTTTCCAAGCTAGTATGACATCTGATGTTATTGCATTCTTAAAACACTTTGGTCAAACAAAAACTGAAATTAAACCAGGCTCTAAATCAAGTGATTTATATGAGAAAGTTTCAGAGCACCAAGCCAAAAAAGCCTACAGAAGTGCTACAGACAAAGTGCAGCCTCCACCTGGCTGCTGCTGTGTCGTCATGATACTCTCTCTCTATTGGTCAGCCTGAGGAATCCTTTCCCAGGATACAGCAGATTAAATTGGATTGTGGAGAATCTGATGACAGAGATCATCCGTGACACAGGCTGTCAGTAAATACCCGACTGACATGTCTTTTCAGTCACATTTCAGACTGTTTGTGTCTGCGGGGCAGGTGGTGCCGTGTGCTTTTCTATTTATGTTTGGTGAGATCAGATCTGAGATTATTTTTGAGACCTAGGTTAAAAAAGAAAAGGCCATCAGTCGCAGGATCTGGGAGTGGTGCATTATGGGGCTTTGAGGTAGACAGACACGGCTATAAATAAATCCCAATCTGCAGACACCAGACAATGAACAGAAACACTCGGACACGTGAGCACCCACAGCCAGCTCTCTCTCTTTCTCTCTCTCAGGAACCCTACAGGTGTTTAGGCTGTTCCTGATAGCAAAATAAATGCCATCTATCACAGTAATGACTGATTATGATTGAAAAGAAAAATCAGAAGGTGTTTGAGCTGAACAAGCAATGTACAGCAAGGCACTGGTGTATAGCTCCATCTGCTGGACACTTACAGAATGGGAAAATAAAGTGTCACAAACAATCGAGGTCACCTGTGCCAAGATTAATTTCAACTTAAATAGGCAAAATAAATGTATGTCCACCTCTCTTTATATATTTGCATATATATCTATATTTTTAGAGATGTTTGTTGCTGATTAGTTTGGTCACTGAAGCAGACAGTTGGTTGTTTTTCGCTGGCCGATATGATACTTACCCCTAGCGTCGTGGATACAGCATCACGCAAAAGCAAAACTTGGCATTTTCCGAAATCATTGTAAAAATCTTTATTGATTTATTCCATAAGTGGAAAATGTTTAATAAAAGGGAAATTATCGATACAAAATGAGTTTGTCATATATGACTGGAACGTCTGATCCGCCCCCAAGAGTAGACCCGAGATGTAAAACATAAGCTTTTACAAGAGTGATGATATTAGATTTCTCTTACGGAAATGTCAGTGATTTCAAAGATATCTTGTCAGACGTGCTATTAATTTCTTTAATTGTAAAACTTTTTACTGAGGAAAAAAAATCTATATGCGCCTTTAAATCGTAACATCCCTCTGCAGAGTTTATATGCAACGAGTTATCATAAAATAGCCTGACTAAATCTATATTTATAAGACACGTTTTTCATAAAACTGATATATTTTTAAACATTGGGTAAAAATTATTCTCATTTTTAAATGTGAAAATCCCCTTATGGTTTGGCCTTATGGCACATATGTTGTGATGTTCTCTGCTGGTTCTTGTAAGAATGAAAACACAAGAGCACAACCCAAGTAAGCACCAATGTTTTGAAACAAAACTGTTTATCATCCTAAATGTTTGACTTTGTAACTTGCGCATATGAAGAGTTTCATCCCTTCTGCAAAACGAATTATTAAAGGACAAACAAGGATGTGTTGCTCTCAAAATGTAATTTAATAACAACTACATCATCCTTTGAAATCAATATCAATTTACAGTGAGCTGACAGCTCTAAACTCTGAAAATTACAATTTAGTTTTAATAATTAGCCTACTATCCCAGTTTAAATACACAAAAAACAGACCTTACTTTACACTAAGAAATAAAATCAGCATGATTTTAAATTGTGATTTTGGTTGAAAACACAGCAACTTAAATTGTATAACACATTTTAAACCAATCTCCCAGTTATCAAAATAAAACCTATCAGATAATAATGAGAATTTAAAAGAGGTTTATCTATAAACATCAAAGGAACTGTATATAGACTCCAGGCCATTAAAATTACTCCTGAGATAAACACAGATTTTCTTATCAAGCTGAGCAATGAGGTTTTGTGCTTGTGGATGTTCTGAGTCCCGAGGCCCAGCACAGCATTCTTCTAAACACCACCAGATCTGCTACACCACATGACAGTCCTAAACTAGACTGTAGAACCAGAATATTACAAACAATATAGAACTTTGATGATTTTATGGTTCAGGTTTAATAAAGCATTGCAGGAAACTAATGAGTAAAATCTCGATCATCATGACGCTTTAGTCTTCAGAGCTCTCTAAAGCAGACAACATCGGCAGCTCCGGCCAGGATTCATCCATCTGTCAAAAATCATAAAAAAATATGTGCCAATTATCCATATTCGTCCAATGATGTAAAGATGATAAGTGTATTTGTGAGCACTTACCATGACATCACTTCCTTTGACTCCTCCCCTTCGTCTCTTTCTGAAAGTCTCTTAAGTTTGTTGTCATCCTCAGCTTATAGACACAAACATATTTCCACTTTACGAGGTTTCACCAAATATTATACATTTTATGAAGTGCCGATAGATTTCACATTTGCATTTAGATAAAGGGAATATTTACCCGAAGGCGGCCCCTCTACTTCTTCCAGGAGATTGACGATGGAGGTTGCAGAGCCTTGACTGAGAGGAAGTCAAGGACCAAACACACTACAGGTTTAATACTACAATGCCATATAGCTTAGAAGATGTATTCTAGCATTTTTAACTTAAAAAAGTATAGCTTTTAATTCATACAATACATATCAGAACAAGAAGATCAAAAAATCATATTTAGACATGCACTGACATTACACTGAATCTAGTAGTTATAGGAACAAAAAACACAACATACATAGAAGCAAACTCCAGGCAGCGACTGTCGGGGCTGGACATGTGAGGATATGACTGGTGTTTGGAGAAAGCTCGCTTTTTGGACTTCTTTCTTCTGGTCTTCTCCGAGAATGATCTGGCAATTTCAAAAAGCTTCTTCCTTGTAGCTGCAGGTAATAACGCAGTGATCAAAAAGGGCCAAGAGCTCAAGCCATTACATGAACTTGCTGTTAAACTTCGTCTGCGTTTTCCTACATTTGCCCATGTGCTTGAGTTTCTCCAGGAATAAGGCATCGTCAGAGACTGATGAACAGGCCTCCTCAGACCCCGAGACACAATTATCACCTACATCAAGAGTTAGACAACATATGGTTGCTCACATTTACCAATCACATTTTCTCCTTTGCGTTCGGCAGATGATTAAATAATGACAGATTTTTTTTTGTTTTTTTTGTTAAACAGACTAATTTAACCTTATGATAAAAAAAATTGTTAAATGCTGCAAAAGTGTAGAATGTGGTCCCTGTAGGCCGTTATCTGTGTGTTTTTTTATGTGGCGGCACCGACAGGTTCAGATGAAGCTTCCTGTCAGTGTTTGTGTGGCAGACATGGCTGATGGATGGATGAAGATGAAGGGAATCTACCTTCGGCGGAGTTCTCTGTGCAAGCGGATGAATGACCACACTGTGCTTTCTCGCACCTCTGATGATCTAAAACACAGCAGGTAACAGGGTCACTGAGGGCAGGTGAAGATCGGTCGCTCCAGAGTGGAGACAGTGGAGTGAACAACACAACACTGCACACAGTGAGCGGTTCACACACACAACCCTCTGGGGTTCATTTAAAAGGCACTTTAGCAGAATGATAGGAGTGATAGTCTGCAAATATGAGAATGAAAAACATTGCAAATCTTTTTGCAAATAGAAAGGTAGAAAGATTCAAGTTAAACATGTAGTATTCAATTCAGTTAACTGTGAATTTATCTGTATGGTGCTTTTCATTATATTAATCATCCTAAAGGTAGGTAAGGTGAGGAAGAAATTTTGGGAGGAACTAAAACTTTGAGGGGGCACAAAATAGGTAAAAAAAAGGTGCTTGAATGCAATGTTGGTTAATGAGTTCTTGGCTATGAACAGGGTATCTGCAGGATTTATAAGCTCAAATTTAAGACCACCACAAATAAAATTAATACCACATGAGCAGGGCAGGGTAATGTATATAGTGACATATTGAACTGTAAAATGACTGTAAAAAGCATGATTACAGGTTTTCACAATTGTTTTATATATATATAAAATTATAAACTTCACATTTCAGAATTTAAACTATTTTTAAGAAAATCGATTAATTAAAATGATCAATTATTATATTAATTGAAACAACTATTACAAATAAATTATTATATTAATTCAGTGGCGTATAAATATATTTTACGGTCTAAATTGTTTAGATTTTTCTAATGCATTATCTTTTTGTCGATCCACCAGTTCACATTTACAAATGTGTGTTTGCTGCATAAAAACATGGGCTGATTTTCACATTGGTCTGAACAAAACCAGCAGACTTATTGAAAATGCTAATTCATTCCCTGCCAGCAGGTGGCGCTTTCGGAATGGCAGAAATACAGTAGTTCCTCCAATAGCAGCAGAAAACAAAGCAGTGACTTTGAAACATACAGAGCTCCAGTTTAATCAATTAATTCATAGCCTTCTGAAGTTTAATCTTTACAATAAGTCATACCGCAACTCTTGTCTTTCCATTGCCAAATTGAAGACCTCTTGAAATCATAATAAATTAGACTTTCTTGTACCATTTAAGACTGTTTATGGCCTTAATTTTGACTAACTGTAAGACTTTTAAGGACCTGCAGAAACCCTGTATGAATGACAGATTTCCCTCACACTGAGAAATCCAAACATTATTTCATTTTATGTGAATTATGTTTGAAAAATGAGTGTTTGAGTGACAGTGGGCAAGGTGTCTCTGACATAGTTACACTAAACCTTTATGAGGGAAAGGTCAAAAAAATTTCACCACAAAAACTGAATGAATAAAAATCCATTTAATTCACTTCTAAAAGTGTTTAAAAAATTAGGATTAGGTCTACAGTAAATATAACTGAAACAGAATTTAATTAAGTATAAATTAATTAATTTGAATAATAGTGTAACGTACTTTTAATTTAATTTTAATTAAATGTTGGTATACAATTGTATTTTGTAAATGCATGAAACCTATTGTGAACAATTTCTGGCCTTGTAATTTTTTTAAAACAAAAACGTTACAATTAAAATCTTCTGGTAAAGCAGCAGACTTTTTTCTGGTGATCTATGCTGGTCTCTCCAATTATTTAGTCTGCTTACACTCCACCACTTTCTGCATTTCATTTTTTTTTTTCACATTTCCATAATCCATTTAACTCAAATGTTCATCACAATATGTGGGAAAAATTATGTTGCCACTTCCTTTACATATATAAACAACTATATAAACAATAGAAGTCAATATGAAATTCACATTGAGGTCAGCATATTTGTGTGTGTGTGTGTGTGTGTACCTATCTCCAGAGCTATGAGGAAGTCTCTGTTACGCTGTAGCTCTTTCATGAACTCCTGATTCTGCAGAAAAAGGGCTATTCGCTCATCCTCCAAGTATTGTTTCAACTTCCTGTCCTGTTCAGATGACCAAACGCCACCTGACAGGGCACTACTGCTGGATGAAAGCTGCGTCAGGGATGAAAGTGAGGAAGAGGAGGAGGAGGAAGGCTGAGACAGGTTGCTCTGAGAACGCTGCAGGGGGAAAGAAATCAATAATGACATTTTTACTGTCAAATGAATTGCCCTTATCTTGTCTTAAAGTTACTGAATTAACCCAGTGAATTTGAAAGGAATTTGAATCTGGATCTGAATCTAAATCTTTGAATCTGGATCTTAATGTTTGCTAATGTAAACGCATGATATTCAGCCAAGATTTTAATATCGAATACATGTTAATGGTTTATAAATCCACCTGAAGACTTTCTGACTGCTGAGGCAGGATACGCAGGAAGTCATCAGGGAGGTTGCCTAGTAACGGTGGATTCCAGTTCCTGTGTCTGCCGACCTGCTGATGTCCAGGAGGGGGATAATCATCGAACCTGACAAAATGAGTATAAAATAAAACTAATTCTTCTTATGAAACACACTCTTAAAATAAGAAAGGCCTGATTGGATTCTCATCTTGGGATTTAAAGGCACTGTTGTTTGCGGAGTTCACATACTAATAGATCAGTAACTGTTTCCATCCATATATTTTATGAGACTTTTTGTGCTCTTGACGGAAATGCCAAGATGTGCATAAAATCGTATGTGCTCTGCTGAGGTGGAATAAATTCCTCAGTGCTCAGATGATTAGATGAGTGCACTAACCAGTGGACTAATGTCTTTGTACACCATCTCAAATGTTGCTTTAGTCAATCTGTAGTCCCTGAGCAAAAGTCTGTCATCAAAATGATTTGGTTACCTCACAAATCTGTCCCACACAATCCCAAACATCAGGTATCCTGCTCCAAACGCAAGATAACCTGACAACTGCTGGTTGTTACTGGACTTTGTCTGTGAGCTCTGAATGCAAGTCATTTATTATGGATGAGATCAGAAGCTACAATGGCTTCTTCAGTTGCAGTAGCATTTCTTTTGATTCTCAAATGTTTTATATATTCAACATATTCCTTCCGATATTCCTTTTTTTTTTTTTAAGTTAAATTATCAACTTTGAATGTACTATGTAGTCTTCAAGACTTTGATGCTTTGATGTAGTAATATCAAACTAATAAGGGACTTACTTAGAAACCGTTTATTCACTAAATAACTTGTTAGTTTAAACGGTTTACACAACAAAGCAGCAGACTAAACTTGAGAAGTAAAGCACATCAGTTCAAAATGGTTATATAGACTAGCATAGCATTGCTAGCATTAGCATTGTTTTAACATGCTGCTAACATACATAAGCATGTTGCTAGCATGTTTTGACATGTTAGTAGTTATTTTTATAAGGTTTAGCACATTGCGAGAATGTTTTAACATTTGGCTAGCATAATTTAGCACATTGCTAGCATGTTTGAGCAGATTTTTACATTAAACTTTAAATTATATATTTTAGCACGTTATACCAAGGCAGTTGTTAGGCTTTGCTGGTGATATAAAAGCTAGCCTGAAGGAGTTATTGGATGAAAGTTTTCACCCTCTCAAATGAAGTCTGTGGGAATTTGGGCCTGTTTAGAAAGTCCCTTACGGAAATTCCATAAACTAAAGTTAGGAAAAAGTTTGAAAAAAAAAAAGAAGAGTAGAATACACGGAGTAAGAAACTCACAAAAATCTGTGCAGAGTTTGGGGATCGGAGCCTGAAAGTCTAGACTGCATTCATTTGATAAATTTGGTCTCAGAAGAAGAAGAATAAGAAGAAAAATCTTAAATTGTGGATCAATTTGAGGTGAATACATTTGTTAACCAATAGAAAGTCATAAACTTTAGAGCACATTTACCGAATAAATTCCTTAATGCACAACAAAAAGCTTATGTGACTTTGAATCAGCAGATAATTTGACTGGATAACCAATGGACCAATCTCATTGTTACAGCATCTCAAATCTTGTTTTTATTCTTTTTCTTAAATGCCTGGTCCTAAGTCTGTCATCAGAATAATTTGGTGTGAAGAAAAGTAAGAATAAATAGTAGCAGAATTTTTTTTCAAGTCAACATAAAAAGCATTTCAAAAAAGTGAATGCAGATACAATGTCTCTCTCACAGGTTAAAGTCTACTGTTATTATTAGTCATTTTTCCAACAGGAAACATGATTAGTTGTTTTTCTTGCCTGGGTGGCGGTGTGGATGGAACATCTGCAGGATGTTTTCTGTCATAGATGTGCATGTCGTAGGAGGGCGGCGCGTAGACGGGTGGAGGCTCCTCATCTGAGCTGTCCGGCTCCAGTGTTCTTTCCAGGATCTGCAGGAGAAAAAAGGGAAGATTCTTTTGTGCTCACAGATCTAAAAATGCCACACTTTTAGATCTCATTAAAAGTTTCTAGACTCACCTCTGGAGGGATGCTGTCCTCAGAATCCGAGCTGTCATCCGTGGCCTTGCTGTCCAGGCTCATCTGCAGTAGCTGGTCAATGGTGGAGTCGACGGCACCATGGTTGGCTCTCAAGACACACTCGATAACCTCATGCTTCATGCTGGGGAACATCGTCTTAAAGTCATCCATAGCCTGGGTAAACTCCAAACGCCGGACCTGATGTGGAGGCCTTCTGTTATTGAGCTCTCGTGATCCATCGTCGCTCCCTCGTGTACCACTGCCATGGTTACTGTTCGCATTACTCCGGCGGAAAAGACTGGTCATCATTTACAGCACCTCCCTCCCACTCAGAGCTGCCCATTCACTGCAATGATCCCACCCGTTGACCTATGCACCGCCTCCGGACACACCTGTTATCCACTCATGATGCCTCTGGAGGTAAGCTTCCGTATACAGAGGGGCAGCATTGGATAAACTTTTCTTCTGCTGCTGATAGCGAAGACTCAACCACATCCACGGCTGGCTGGGGTTCCCAGAATGCCTTGCTCTCGCTCTCACAGTCAACCTCAAGCGAAGTACAAACAGCAGCCCACTCCTGAAGACCTACATTAGAACAGCAAAATGCTAAACATTGCTTATATTGAGAGAATTTTTTTTTTTTTTGAAAAAAATACGCAAAAACATATTTTTAAATATAACATTTATAACACGTAGTCTCTCTTTTAATATGAACACTGTTATTTTAGTATTATTTAATATATATAATATTATATTAATTATAAGTATTTTGAATGTGATTTTGTTTTCTATATTCAGTTTTTATTTGAACTTGACTTTTTATTATACTATGTTCTTTTGTCATTTTTATTTGTTTTTGTGCATGGATTTTTTCTTTTTTATAGGTTTTATTTATTTTTTTATTTCAGTTTAATAATGTTAATACTTCAACCTTACATGTTTATTTATAAAAAAAATGTCATCAAGTCACCAAGGCAATTTAAAATGTATGTTTTTTTTATATTGTATATTTAAGCTTTGTTTCAATAACCAAAAATGATTTTTAATATAGATTTACTTTTAGTTAACAGAAGCAACACTGAATATATATAATTACACCATTATAGAAATGGTTATAGAACTTTACTTTAGACAAAGGAAAAGGTCTATCACAAAAATTACTTTAACATCTATAGGATGACAATAGTGAAAAATGTCTTAAAAACAGACTAAAGAACAGACGTTTCAGCTCATACGTTCTTCAGTGCTTTTGTAAAAGACCTTTGCCTTCTAATCATCTAATTGTGTGTCTTTCAGTGTGCGGACATTTTTAGTTTTTTAAGTGGATCAAATTTTTCTTGATTTACACTCCTGAGAATGGACTGGTTATCTTTTTGGAGCACATACAAAATCTTTTTTTTTTTGATATAGTTCTTTACTTTACATATTTACATTTTTTTGTTTTTTTATAAAATGAATAATTTTAAATCGTGAATCATACATGCACACATGAATAGCATGAGTCATACAGTGGATGGTCCCCATTGGACATTAAATGGATCAGGGTCATTAACAAACAAGGCTTCCATAAAAGATAGGATAGGTATCTTTAGGTACTCTTCAAAAGGGCACATTTTGCCCTCTCACCATACATGATCAGACACTGGACTCATGATGTAATCATGTGCTTCACATGTCCCTATATGTTTCTATTCCCTACTTACCGTCTCTCTGCAGAGGAGATGCAGACTCACACCAAAAGATCCACCAGGAAGCAATTAATGCCAGCAGGATAAACCTTTAACTCCCATCACAGGCTACAGGCTCCTCCATAAAATCCATCAACAGAGAGGTTCGGATATCCCTCGCTCCCATTTTCATCGCTCCACATTAATCTGCACCCAAAACCAAACAGGCAGCGCTAAATATAGCCAGAGACTCTGGCACAGTTAGCCAGCGAGGCTCAGGAACAGTAGCAGCTTAGTGATGTATCTCTGAAGAAGGGCGGCTGTGCCCTTGTGAATAACATGCAGCAAAGCCTGACGTCATCTATAGTTAATATGCCCGCTGAGCTGATATTGGTTAAGCAGGGGTCCGTGTGACCCACTGAGACAGATTAGAGCCAGAGGAATGCCACACAGCGCAGGATCTGATGGATAATTGTGAAAGAGATCACAGCATGGTGGAGATGTCATCATAATCGGGGCAATCATCCTTCCGGTGCAACACAGGAAAGCTTGTTATTTTAAATTACGGCCATCATCAACAGTCAATGTGATCGGAGGCTGCTGGTCTTGTCTCCATGGCAACCCCCGTGACTATCAATCTCGCAGTCGTTGGACCCTCGGAGTAAGTGATTCATTAAGAAAACTCTGAATAAACCACAGCAGTGGTGTTAAAGTGCCAAACCCGATTTAAAGCTTCAGTCAATCTTGCCGTTTGGTCACACACTTGATATGAAATCAGTAAAAGCTGCACTGTAAGTGGAAAGCTTTTCAGATTCAAAACAACTCCAACCTAATTGAATTGTGTGAAGGAAGAAATTCTATCATTTAGACACCTCCATGTTGTTTCAAGGCGGAATTACATTTTTATAAAACATACCCTAAAATAATCTATGAAGGCCTGTTCAAACCAGAAGAGTTAATTATAACAATAACAAAACTAGCATCCACACCAGTGCATTCTGTTCATAATTTTGTCGACTTCCTTAAATGCTCACACTATTGAAAGCATAATAGATTCAGAATGGCTATCATCATTGTGAAAAGTGATTCCAACTATATTGATCTTCCATGTCGTTATAATTATGGTGTGGATTCTGCTGTTCCTTTGCACTTACAGAATGATGTTTACATAACTATATTTATCATCTTCTGCTTGAACGGGGCTTAAATTGAAAACTGATGAATCACTGACTCAGTGAGTTTAATTCAAGAATTGAATCAGTAAGTTTCATGAATCAGATCAACTGATTTGATTCAAAAGAGTGATTCATTTTTCGGAGCAAGGCCATTTCTGGTTCCCCAAAGAACCTTTCAGTGAACAGTTCTTAAAATAACCTTTTTTGGGGGGGGGGG
Source organism: Carassius auratus (assembly GCF_003368295.1). Lineage (NCBI taxonomy): Eukaryota > Metazoa > Chordata > Actinopteri > Cypriniformes > Cyprinidae > Carassius > Carassius auratus. The sequence continues at coordinate 13,113,808 of NC_039277.1, read as the reverse complement.
TGTTATATTTATTTAAAAGTTGAATGAATCTTTCTTGACTCATTTTGGAACAGAACATAGAGTAAGTGTGAAGCTGGGAGACACATGACAACCCCATTATTAATAATGAGCTATAAACAAAGCTTTAATGAAATTTAGAAGGAGCCCCTGCCAAAATGATCCTAGTCTCCCTTTCTGTATTACTCTGCCAAATTCAGATGCTTTTTCTGGCTGATTCAGCAGCCAAGAGGAGAGTGAAATCCAAGCGGGCAGATTGTGGTGTCTGACACGGAGAGCTGTTATCACCACAGGAGTCGTCTGTGGGTTCATGCTTATGTCAGAACACACGCCTGCTGTCTACGTATAAAAGCAGCAGCACGTTCACTGGCACATCTCTGCTATCATTAGCTCTAATGGGGCCAAACCCATGAGGATAAATTCCAGTAGTTGCTTACACAATTTATAAGATTTTGTTTTAATTCATTTTATAAGAGCAGAAATGAAAATAGACTGCACTGAAAAGATGCAAGCATTTCCCCAAATGTTAATACAAGCAGGCTTTTGTAATGTTCAGCCCAAAGAAAAAGGGAACAGTTGCATAGTGTGCACTGAACCGAAAGCACGAGCAGGGCTTTGACACTTGTCCTTGTTTCTGACCTGGATCCACTGAGATAGAAGGAGAAAAGTGAAGATGAGAGGACAGGAAGGAACAGTGCAGAGGGGAGTTGACAGTCAAGTATCTTTAAAATAGTGTTTATACTAATACTGAGACAATCAAGTTATACTTTACCTCAAAAACCATAAAACTTTTTTTTACTAACATTCTGTTAATCTTATTTTGTATTCCACAGGTGAAAGAAATACAATGCAAAAATTTGAAATGACATGAGGGCAAGGGGAGCTTTTTGGGATGGACTATACCTTTAATAGAATCTCTGCTCTAAAAGAGGTCCTATTATGCTCTTAAACAAATCTTGACTTTATCTCTCCTAAGTCTGGCATGAACGGCTGGAAAAGTTTCTGTATCAAATGAAGGCCCGCCTTCTGAAATACAAAATGCCCTTTGATTGGTTAGCTGGGCCAGTGTGTATTGTGATCGGCAGCACTTGGCGTCTGGTCGGGAAATGTCATGCCCCTTACCATAGCCACACTTGCGAGCTTCTGTGTAAATACTGCATCAAAATCAAATCAATTCACTCAAAAAAACTCAAACAACAACATTACAGACTAACTACAATTGAAAAGCATAATAAGACCCCTTTAAGCCATAATATAATGATACTAAAAACTATATTAGAGGCATGTGGTCACTCATGGACCCTATCCCAGGATTCATTGAGTGGAATAAAACTCAATGAATAAAATAAAAAAATCTCATGCTTTCTTCTTCTTCCTTTTACTAGTTAAAAAAAAATTTACACTACATTTTCTCTGGAAAAAAAAAAGATGTGCACAAAAAAAACTGCTGTAAATACCACACAGTACTACATAGTAAAATATTATCATTATTATAATTTAATTATTACATAGACATAAATGGACCAGAGACACAGATGTGTTAATTCCATCACATCATACTGTAGCAACATAACAGCACCGTAATTTATGAGTCCGGCACTATATTGGGGCGTTATTAGTGCACAACCACACTAATGCCTGTCTGGCTAGAGAATTATAACTGAACAGTGCTTAATTTATCTTAATAAATGCATAATCAAATCAAATGACAGAGAAAGAAGCAGCAGACTAAGGGTGAGATCTTACCAGCTGAAGAGATCGGCTCTGATCACATTACTCGATGCTGCATTCCTCCATGTTGTATATAATCAGTGATTGTGTGTGACAGTGTGTGACAGCAGCGCTCCAGCTCGTCAGATGGTGGATCTTTATCGGCTCTTGAGAGAATGAGCTGTGGGCAGATTATCCTCCTCTTACCGCACTCAAGAGCAACCTAGTGGATACAGGTGAGTAAAGCATCCCAGCATTCATTACAAAAGATCAAATCAACCCCATTGCATACATATTCATTCATTTATTCATTTACATATGAAAAAAATATAACAGTATTATATTCAACAAGAATCAGAAGATTTTTTTAAATAAATTAATATTTTTATTCAGCCAGGATAAATTCAATTGATCAAACATCAAAGACAAAAACAAAAAGTGTATTTCAAATGAATGGTGTTTTATGAACGTTCAATTATTTACATAATCCAAAATTTATATGCATCAAGGTGTCCACAAAATTAATTTTAAGCAGTACAACTGTTTTCAACATTGATAATAATAAGAAATGTTTCTTAAGCACCAAAATCAATGTACTGGAATGATTTCTGAAGGATCATGTGATGCTGAAGACCGGAGGAATGGCTATTAAAATACATTTTAGATTATTCATATATTCAAATAGAAATTAGTTATTTTATTTCACGATAGTACTGTTTGTTTATTGTATATTTGGATTCAGCAGTATATAGACCTGCTTCAAAAATATTTTAAAATCTTGCGTATATACTCATTCGCATTCAAAGTTGTAAAATAGCCAATAAACGCTCTATCTATATTTATATATCTAAAATGCAGGGGCACAACTGAACATCTGATGAGGGGTATATAAGATCAGTTTTGGCGCCCCCTAAATTCTAGCCCCTAACACTAACTTCAACAGAAAACTTTCTGCAAGTCAATGACCAAAAGCCCATTAACTAGCTTGTGCAATGACAGAATACAAACTCATCAGGGGTAAAAAAAAGTGTCAAAGGTCCGAACCCTCTCCCCCATTTTCAATACCATAGGAAAAAAGTGTGTTATATAATATCCCCTTCAACTCCAGGTGGTTGAGCTCAGACAATAGAACACTTCTGTTCATTTAATTTTTTTCAAACACATTATATTGCTCACTTTTTAGTTATGCAAATGTAAATAATACTCCTGAAAACTCCCCCGAACTACTACCAATAGTGCAGGCGTGCAGGAAGAGGGGCCGAGGTTGAAGTGCTACAAAGAGCTCTTGCACCATACATTATAGTTATCATTTTTTATCCGCTTAGAAAATCGCTACATTTTATTTTGTGTCACCATACTTAGTGTAATTACTCATGTAACTGTATTTAAATAGGGAAAACATGGAAGTGTTTGGTAGCTTCTAAATTCATCCTTGTTTGAATCCTAAGGAATGAATGTTGCTAAGCTAAACGCTAACATAGTGGCGCTGCATGCTTTAGTGATTAAGTGCACGCATTGAGATGGGAGAGGTACGTATGAACTCGTCTAAGTTGAGGGAAAAACATAGTGGAATATGGAAAAATGGTGGTTTTCCTTTAAGTGAAAGATTTCTGCCACCTGGTAGAAAAACAAATATTATTAAAATAAATGTCATGATATTCCCACTATGGCCACTAGATGGGGCAGAGGATCATTCATTGCCTCATTTACCATTTCCACTCTGTAATATAGCTCTTTTCACATGTTTTGCTTTTGGATTTATATTTGGATGTTATAAATTGCTACTATAACATCTCAAAATAACCTTTTTTTTTTGTCAAAATTCAACATTGTTTTGTACTAAAGTATGAAGTAGCAAGTTTTCTACAAATGACCTATTTTAAATTTAAAACTGCAATTTTTGGCTAAATGTGGCTAGTTTGTATCCTTGTTAACAACCTACTAATTTCCTCTTAAATGTAAATCAAATGCCCAATTCCCAAACCTATTGTGACTTCATTTTTTGAGCATTAGAACTGATATTAACGTTAATCACTTATTTGCCCTCTATTAGACAGCAATGTCAAATGTTGAATGACTGCATGACTTACAATGAAAAAAATTATAATAATAGCTTGATAATTTATATTAGTTCACTTGTACATTTCTGTATTTGAATGCATAGTTTTTCTTTTCTCCTTTGTCTTTTCTGTTCTGCGTCCCAGAGCGTTTCTCTCCTCTATTCATTTTGGTCATGTGACTCTGTCTGTGGCGGTAATGTGTCAAAAGGTGAGCGGTTGACATGTAGCCTACTCCGTTTATAATAAATACTTTTTTGAAGTTATTAAAAATGCATAATAAAAATGTTTCATTACATTATTTTTAACAACTAAGCGTTGTTTATAAGGTTTTATTAAAGAACACAATGATCTCGGTAAAACTGCGCCTCCCTTCATGCCGCGTCCCATGCTTAAGTTACCCCGATTTTGGGCCAATGCTCAAACAGAAAACCCCACAATAATATAGCTTATATCGGGCGTAACCACTTTTTTTCTGTTTCAATAATAAATGTAAATGATTTATTACTTAAGTGCTCAATGTTGATGCAACATCCAAATTAGATGTTTTCATGAATATAAATGAACGGAGAGAAATGCTCTTCAAATACTAATACAGCTGCCTGTACTTACAGACACGGGCAGATGGTGAACAGCGGCGCCCCGAAAAAAGCGCAATTGTTCCTTCAGTGGGGCTCATTGTCTTTTATCCCCGTTGTGAGGCGACAGTTATGGGTGAAACAAAAGACCTTGAACCCGAAGCACCTGCTCATGGACACGAGATTAAACCCAGGGCTGATTGTATTGGGATCCCAGGGGCGCGTCACGCCTGATCAAATGATGCGGCAAGCGTGAGGCCGTGAACGCGCACCAATGGAGCCAATGCACATGGAAATTAGTCCTTACGACCAATATGAGATTCTGCTAAGAAAAAAAAAAAAAAAAAAAAAAAAAAAACAGTATGTGGGGGAGGGGGAGGGGACCATTGGAACAGGGCCAGATGGAGAGCCATGAATTAGAGATGAAAGAGAATTTCTTTTAATATAAAATAATATAAAGCCTCATATTAGGCATTTTAAAACGCACCACATTTTGCAGAGATGTATTTCCACACTTTGTTTCACCAGCAGAAATATTAAGTTTTTGATGCAAAATAAATAATGCATGAATCTACAATAAAAATTCTAGTTATAATCATATAAGTAAATATATGCAAAATAACTAAATAAAATAAAGCCAGAAGTTGGTTCAACAATCAGTGTTTCCAAATCTGACCAGCAAAAATAATTTATTTGAACTAAAGAATAAATGGAGAATATTATTGAAAATAGATGCTGGTAGATCTCTTACACACACATGTAGCAGTCATGTTTTACAGTTTTTATTTAGACAATCCAAATAAAAGGCACATAAAACATTGCGCATGTTTACATAGTTATTTCTGACAAACTTACATTTAAAAAAAATGTAGGAATGTTTTTCTTTCTGCTACTCAGAAAGCCTAGTCTTCATATATACAAAATTACCATTGTTAATGTACTAATACAAAAGTTTTATAAAAGGTTATTTTGCTTTTCTTCGCTCACATGTCTATCTGTTCTCTAAGATCTTCTGATCTAAACACTTCTGTACAAACATATACATTCAACCGCTTTCACAGGGGCTCCAAAAATCATCCAGTTCATCAACTGAATCAAAACAAACAACATTAGACTCAATTCAAAAAATGTTCACTTCATTGGATTTCATAATTGGTTTCAATTTGGCAAATAAAAGAGGCAATTGTAATGCATCTACCATGAAATGCAGAAATGTGCATTCTCACTCTCCCACAAAGTAAACGATAGAAACATGCTTTTGTTTGTTCTAGTGTGATGGGAGAATCAAATGCTTCACACACACAAACACACACACGGATCACGGATTCATTGTGTCTGATCAGGAAAAAGCATACCCTTCCTGAGACTCAGTGCTGGGGTGGACGGCATCCATTCAGACACTCCAGATCATCACATCACATAATGCGGCGGGAAAACTACCCACAAAAAAAATTGGCATACAAGTCGAATAATTAGTGTTTTCAACTACAGCAGTCTTCTCTCTGGCACCTGCTCCATCCACAGGAAGCATGTAGAGGAAGTGGCCGATATATACCTAAATTCCTTCACATTGATGACAGGTCCGTGTAGTGAATTACAGTTCACACTTCCTACTTTATACTATTGTTCTCATTAACACAAAACAATTAAACTCTTTAGTCCACACAGCCCAGCACGTAACCACCCACCACAGTGTAGAAATTTCCAGAGGCAGTCTGTAAACATTCTCCATTATTTCAGACTGAAGACATGCGTTTTATTTTAAATGGTGTTTCTGGGCTTTAGCTACGGGAAACAATGGTCTACAAAATCCAAAACACTGGAGCCAAATAAAATGAGCAGGATGGTGCTGCTGTTGAAATAACACATAAAAAATAAAAAATAATAATAATAAAAAAATAAAAATAAAAAAGCAAATCTAAAAACAAACGAAAAAAAAAAAAAAAACGTACAAAAACATTTAACAAAAAAAACAAAAAAAACAAACAACAGTAAATAGAAATAAAACCTGAAACAAAACACACACACACAGGAAAGAAATAAAAACAAAGTGAAATATTTACAAACATGAATAATTCCAAGGCATTTTCCTGGTATTATTCACATTCGTTTCATATTCTCAGGACATTTCCTTTGTCAAAATTTTTTTTTAGAACAGGGATCTTGCAAACATTATATAAAATACTAAAAACAAGGTTATAAAATACTTTTAACAGGCAAAAATCCAAATTAAACCTTTATAGGTCTTCAACATGGTACTCCAACCAATAGATGGCGCTGTTTTAAATGAGCTGGTTATCTAACGCTCATAATCCCTGTCCCAAAAAACACACTTGGCCCTTACAGTCCTTCTCCGAGTCCACGGTTTGGTGAAGTAATGCTGCACAGGCTGTCGAGTAGTAGTCTGCACAAACAAAGGCCATGAGACCATAGCGACCACATCAAGTGCACCATTTGGGACACATCATGATATTTATATTTAGATAATACTGCCTCATTAGACTATGGATATGCTTTCAGTTCAAGACTCTCTATCCTTACTCCAAACGTTTTCTTCTGTATACAAAAAGAAAAACACGCAACAGCTAACAATGGCCACATAAACAATATGCGAAAGAACCTGCCCTCCCCTCATTAAAAAAACGAATAGTTGTAAACATGATGAACGCCATTAATAATAACAATAAAAAAGTTCTCTACTGTACCGCTTCATATTTGCCACACATACAAATGCACGCACGCACTCACACCTCTGCGCAAAATCTAATGTAAAAAAATATTGTAAAAATTCTCCCTCCCAATGGAAGCAACAGTTCATTTCAAATTAATTTCCTTAAATACCGATTAGCAGGTTACACTTCAAAATCATTGAGGTGCTCATCGGCACTGTTTATGAAAAAAAAAAAAAGTTCGAAATGCACATCAATTATTGCATTTGTCCTTAAAAACGTCCTTCGTCGGGGTTTGAAGTGCTCAGATGGGTTTGCGAAATGCCTTGCTAGAGAGCTGCTCAGCAGGTGCGCAAAACGCAAACATATTTGAAGGCCAGAGAGAGTTGGAAATCCGTGCAAATCTTCTGCTAGTGTTGCAATGCAGCCATGGGATGGGTTGGTTCATGCCACTCAGGCGTCAGTAGCACGGCAGTCAGGGCAAAAATGCTGGTCAGCGCCCCTGGTTCTACCAGTGAGAAGACGGTAAGATTTGGGACAGGAAGGGCATAGAGTCCATAGATCTCATGGCGATGTTAAGCGGAGTGGCGATGTTCATGGGACATGGGTGTGGTGATGGCCACTGGGTGGGCGATGTTCATGGGCGCTGTGGGCTGGGATGTTGACTGATGCGATGTTCACTGGGCCGGTGATGGTAACGGGGTGCTGCAGGCTGACGGGAGACGTGATGTTGACCGTGTTGGTAGAGATGTTCATCTGGGCTGCTATGGTCACAGGGTGGCTGGTGTGGCCGCGGTTCATTTGCAGTGGTGATGGGGTTGTGGCTGTAACTGGTGTGGTGGCGGCAGAGTTGCAGACGTCACTGTTATCTTAGAGAAAGAGAAAGAGACAGGAGAAGCGTTAACACTTTTTTTGAGGGTTTGGGGTGTATTCTGTTCGCCAAACTATCTGGGATCTACACTAGGTATAGCAAACCTACACCTAGACCAGACCAGAAGATGTATGTGAGCATTTGGGATTGAACTTCCTGTTATCAACAGCAGAGACAGCAAACTGTTAATGTGTTGTATATCTGCTTTCGACCTTTTTTGTTTCGTTTCATTTTTACCTTTTCTGAGCCCTGAGTGGTTCCACTGCCAATCTCCTATTTAGAAACAGACAGAGGGTTATGATGGGCAGGCAGCTGCCTGCAGTGATGCATTATGGGACTTGTGACAATGTAGGGCTGCAGCATTTATGCTCAGTGTGAATTCAGACATGACTATCACATTAAAATCTAAAGGTTTTCCATTTAATGTGAATGCTGCAGGTTCAATACAGGTAAAGCTATATAGACAGCATGTTGACAGACGTTTGCAAAAAAAAACATAAACAATTATTATTACATTATAAAGGCATTACTGTTAACAATTTATTAACTAATCTTTGAATTCTGAGGTATTATACAACTTAATAGTATAACATAATATAATAATACAATAATGGAATTGTTTTTGACTGAGAGACAAAATAATATATTAATATAATCAAAAAGCTATTAAATATATTAAATTATAATACAATATTTTTTTCAAACACATTTTACCATATTATTTATACTATACAATTAAAAATGGTTTTCAAAATACTTTCAATATTAATAGAATTA